>NC_053028.1:166039313-166265847 GCF_003073215.2 Triticum urartu | reverse complement strand
GAGGATCACCAGGAGGCTTGTGAACCTCATCTGCACTAAGGCAAGCCACAACAACATTTTCATGGTGCCATTGCAGTATTTGTGATTTTCCTACTTGAATGAATGATTTAATCCATGCATATAGATCATTGTTGTGTTATTCATATTCTGTTAAGTGCTTGTTCAAGTTAATATGCTCGTGTTACAGAAAGTTTAGAGCTAACTAAGTTGATAAAGAGACTAGAATTAATTTTTGCTATGGTAGAAATATTATGGTTATGGATATAAGTAATTCATTGGAGTTATTTTTCTTGCATGAGAAAAATGATAAAACTTGTTAGAAAAGATTCTGTTTAATGTGAGGTTTAATCTTGACCAGAGGAGTGTCAAGAGTTGTTGATGGTTATGCTTAGTGTGGATATAGTTGACTCAGTCTTTTCCGTCAATATGTGATGCATATGTTATTGTTGCACTTCATAGCATGCTATGACACCGGTTAGTTTCAATTTAAGTTGAACCTGATAATAATAAACTTGAATATATCGTTGACCGGGTCATGGTGCCACTGAATCGAGTTTTTCCCAGTGCGACCACATTTGCCTGTATGGGAAGGCCTTTATTTGGTCCGTTGTCATGCCTCTGGTCAGTGCCTCCAACTAGGGAAGGTTATGGGCGTGCGGTACCCTGGCCCGGTAAGCAGACATAACCTTGTGTGCCCGTTGTTGAGATTTTTGGTACCGGTCCCTGTGAGGGACCTTTTGGCCAGGACGGTGGTCGTTGTGTCTTTGGTAGACACGGGGCCACCCAGGACTAGCCCAGTTGGGAGTGGGTCGGAGTGGCCGAGAGAGTGTCATGGCAATGGAGTGGTTTTGTCGGAATGTCGTTGGTCCACCCGAATGGGAGTACAAGGCCGTGGGTTCCGTAGTGTTGGTACAGTGCGCTACCTCTGCAGAGTGTATTAATCTATCGATAGCCGAGTCCAAGGTTACGGACATGCTCGAAAGTAGGTCACACCATGGGTCAACATTTAATAAAACTTGCACACTATGTTCTGAACTCTGCACTGTTGAGGATGGCGCGAAGGCCATCGGGTTGGACAGGACCAAGTGTTGGTCGTGGTTGTGATCGCCGGAAGGATCATTGTTTTAGACCTAGTATGGGTCGAGGTTGTGATCGTCGGAAGGATCACGAGATATTCATGGTTAAGATTTTGAGGTTGGTACGGTGGTGATCCAGGAAGTGATCACCGTTGGTAACAGGGATTTTTTTCACAAGAATATGATCACAACATGTTGAATATATTGTTGCATTATTAATAATTGGTTAAATATCATGATATTGTTGTCATTATGTTTATGTATGTTGTGCGCTTGCATGTACATTCAATGTACTAACCTGGCGTGTCAGGCCAGATTTCAGGAAAGTCTTGTTGGAGAGGAGTGCTGTCCGAGTCTAGATCGTGTCCACATCGGTGTCCCTGTGCAATGGAGCTTCCGCTATGACGTTGTTCCGCTGCCGCGTAGTTGTTATGATCGAGGCCTTTATGTTCACTAAATAATGTACATATTGTTCAGCCGCACCGTGTGTGCTGCTTGGCCTCACTACCTGTTGTAATGTAAACTTTGATCCGCTAGCCTCAATAAAGTGGTTGTTTTCTGTACCAAGATGTTGTGTGTTGCCAGAAGACATGGTCTCTGGGCTGGCAATGCAAGGTAAACCGGTTGCTCTGAGCCGGGGTGCCACAGGGGTCCTGTTCATCCACCCCACTAGGAACTGTTCGTCCACCCCCCACCCCCACAACGCTCACTGTTCATCCAGAGGCAGCATCGATCGGCTTCAATTAGCAGCAGTAGCGAAGGAATCGCTCGATCGGGTTCAATTAACAGCCATCGAACGATCGCTTGGGTTCAGTAACGCGTAGCCTGCAGTGCAATCGCTCGGGTTCAGTTAGAGCCCAACGCCTCACTCGGGTTCAGATAGAGCTCAACGCCTCGCTCGGGTTCACTTAGAGCCCAACGCCTCGCACACACACGCGTACGTATGAGAGAAACACGCATCGCTCGGCCCCCGACCACCCACCATAACCGGGGACTCCCCGATATTTTCCGCGCCCTGGCTTCTACCACGGGTTTTTCCGTCATGGACGGCCCAAAGAATGTCATGCAGCTGCGTCTCCGGCCCGCCCAGGACGAAAAGCCCATTTTCTGTCATGATTTTTTGTCATAGAAGTAGGACCCCACCACATCTATGATGATACCGGGTTTTGTCACAATTATCGTCATAGAAGTGTCATAAGTATGATAGAATTTTTTTCGTTCGGCCCAAAATGTCACGGATGTGTCTTTTTTTCTAGTGTGTAGAGCATCTTTATAGTCACCCAGTTATGTTATGACATTTGATAGCAAACTAAGTGTTCCTCCGGTATTCGGGAGTTGCATAATCTCATAGTCATAGGAACATGTATAAGTTATGGAGAAAGCAATAGCAGTAAACTAAATGATCATTGTGCCAAGCTAACAGATGGGCCAAGTCAATCACATCATTCTCTAATGATGTGATCTCGTTCATCAAATGACAACTCTTTGTCCATGGCTAGGAAACTTAACCATCTTTGATTAACGAGCTAGTCAAGTAGAGGCATACTAGTGACACTTTGTTTGTCTATGTATTCACACATGTATTAAGTTTCCGGTTAATACAATTCTAGCATGAATAATAAACATTTATCATGATATAAGGAAATATAAATAACAACTTTATTATTGCCTCTAGGGAATATTTCCTTTAGTCTCGGGAATATTTCCTTTAGTCTCCCACTTGCACTAGAGTTAATAATCTAGATTACATTGTGATGATTCTAACACCCATGGAGTCTTGGTGCTGATCATGTTTTGCTCATGAGAGAGGCTTAGTCAACGGGTCTGCAACATTCATATCCGTATGTATCTTGCAAATCTCTATGTCTCTCTCCTTGACTTGATCACAGATGGAATTGAAGCGTCTTTTGATGTGCTTGGTTCTCTTGTGAAATCTGGATTCCTTTGCCAAGGCAATTGCACCAGTATTGTAACAAAAGATTTTCATTGGACCCGATGCACTAGGTATGACACCTAGATCGGATATGAACTCCTTCATCCAGACTCCTTCATTTGCTGCTTCCGAAGCAGCTATGTACTCTGCTTCACATGTAGATCCCGCCACGATGCTCTGCTTGGAACTGCACCAACTAACAGCTCCACCATTTAATAAAAATACGTATCCGGTTTGTGACTTAGAGTCATCCGGATCAGTGTCAAAGCTTGCATCGACGTAACCGTTTATGACAAGCTCTTTGTCACCTCCATAAACGAGAAACATATCCTTAGTCCTTTTCAGGTACTTCAGGATGTTCTTGACCGTTGTCCAGTGATCCACTCCTGGATTACTTTGGTACCTCCCTGCTAAACTAATAGCAAGGCACACATCAGGTCTGGTACACAACATTGCATACATGATAGAACATACGACTGAAGCATAGGGAATGACTTTCATTTTCTCTCTATCTTCTGCAGTGGTCGGGCATTGAGTCTGACTCAACTTCACACCTTGTAACACAGGCAAGAACCCTTTCTTTGCTTGATCCATTTTGAACTTCTTCAAAACTTTATCAAGGTATGTGCTTTGTGAAAGTCCAATTAAGCATCTTGACCTATCTCTATAGATCTTGAAGCCCAATATGTAAACAGCTTCACCGAGGCCTTTCATTGAAAAAATCTTATTCAAGTATCCTTTTATGCTATTCAGAAATTCAGTATCATTTGGAGAAGCCTGTATTTACAAGAAAGTGAGTGGGAGCTCTGTAGCATTTCTGATATTATATGTGGATGACATATTACTGATCGAAAAAAGTCTGTATAAAACCATATGCTTTGATCACACTATCAAAGCGTATATTCCAACTCCGAGAGGCTTGCACCAGTCCATAAATGGATCGCTGGAGCTTGCACACTTTGTTAGCACCTTTTGGATCGACAAAACCTTCTGGTTGCATCATATACAACTCTTCTTTAAGATATCTGTTAAGGAATGCAGTTTTGACATCCATTTGCCAAATTTCATAATCATAAAATGCGGCAATTGCTAACATGATTCGGACGGACTTAAGCATCGCTACGGGTGAGAAGGTCTCATCGTAGTCAATGCTACCTCTTGAGCATGCGTTGGTTTTCCCTTGAAGAGGAAAGGGTGATGCAGCAAAGTAGCGTAAGTATTTTCCTCAGTTTTTGAGAACCAAGGTATTAATCCAGTAGGAGACTACACGCAAGTCGCCTAGTACCTGCACAAACAATCAAGAACCTTGCAACCAATGTGATAAAGTGGTTGTCAATCCCTTCACGATCACTTGCAAAAGTGAGATCTGATAAAGATACTAAGATATTTTTTTTTGGTATTTTTGTTGTATAGGTTGAAAAGTAAAGATTGCAAAATAAATAGTAAACTAGAATTGTAGATCGGAAACTTATAATATCTAAAGTAGACCCGGGGGCCATAGGTTTCACTAGTGGCTTCTCTCAAGATAGCATATACTACGGTGGGTGAAAAAATTACTGCCGAGCAATTGATAGAAAAGCGTATAGTTATGAGAATATCTAGGCATGATCATGAACATAGGCATCACGTCCATGTCAAGTAGACCGAAACGATTCTACATCTACTACTATTACTCCACACATCGACCGCTATCCAGCATGCATCTAGAGTATTAAGTTTGTAAGAACAAAGTAACGCATTAGGCAAGATGACATGATGTAGGGGGATCAACTCAAGCAATATGATATAAACCCCATCTTTTTATCCTCGATGGCAACAATACAATACATGTCGGTTCCCTTTCTGTCACTGGGATCGAGCACCGCAAGATTGAACCCAAAGCTAAGCACTTCTCCCATTGCAAGAAAGATCAATCTAGTAGGCCAAACCAAACTGATAATTCGAAGAGACTTGCAAAGATATCAAATCATGCATATAAGAATTCAGAGAAGAATCAAATATTGTTCATAGATAATCTTGATCATAAACCCAAAATTCATTGGATCTCGACAAACACACCACAAAAAGGATTACATCGAATAGATCTCCAAGAACATCGAGGAGAACTTTGTATTGAGAACCAAAGAGAGAGAAGAATCCATCTAGCTAATAACTATGGACCCCGAAGGTCTGTGGTAAACTACTCACACATCATCGGAGAGGCTATGATGTTGGTGTAGAAGCCCTCCGTGATCGAATCCCCCTCCGGCAGATCGCCGGAAAATGTCCCCAGATGGGATCTCACGGGTACAGAAGGTTGCGGCGGTGGAAAAGTGGTTTCATGGCTCCGCCGGATGTGTTGAGGGTATAAGAGTATATATAGGCGAAAGAAGTAGGTTATTGGAGCTCCATGGGGCCCACAAGGGGTGGGGCGCGCCTACCCCGCCTGGGCGCGCCTCCCTACCTCGTGGCCACATTGTTGCTTCCTTGACCTCCAAGTCTCCTGGATTGCATTTGTTCTAAAAAAGATCCTCGCGAAGGTTCCGTTCCATTTGGATTCCGTTTGATATTCCTTTTCTGCGAAACACTGAAATAGGCAAAAAACATCAATTTGCACTGGCCTTTGGTTAATAGGTAGTCCCAAAAATAATATAAAAGTGCATATTAAATCCCATTAAACATCCAGAATAGATAATATAATAGCATGGAACAATAAAAAATTATAGATACGTTGGAGACGTATCAGTCAACTCCTTGAACTTGTCAAAAACCTTTTGCAACAAGTCGAGCTTTGTAGACAGTAACATTACCGTCAGTGTCATTCTTCTTCTTGAAGATCCATTTATTCTCTATGGCTTTCCGATCATCGGGCAAGTCAACCAAAGTCCATACTTTGTTCTCATACATGGATCCCATCTCAAATTTCATGGCCTCAAGCCATTTTGCGGAATCTGGGCTCATCATCGCTTCCTCATAGTTCGTAGGTTCGTCATGGTCAAGTAACATGACTTCCAGAACAGGATTACCGTACCACTCTGGTGCGGATCTTACTCTGGTTAACCTACGAGGTTCAGTAGTAACTTGATCAAAAGTTTCATGATCATCATCATTAGCTTCCTCACTTACTAGTGTAGGAACCACTGGAACTGATTTTAGTGATGAACTACTTTCCAATAAGGGAGCAGGTACTGTAACCTCATCAAGTTCTACTTTCCTCCCACTCACTTCTTTCGGGAGAAACTCCTTCTCTAGAAAGGATTCATTCTTACCAACGAATATCTTGCCTTTCGATCTGTGATAGAAGGTGTACCCAACAGTCTCCTTTGGGTATCCTATGAAGACACATTTCTCTGATTTGTGTTCGATCTTATCAGGTTGAAGCATTTTCACATAAGCATCACAGCCCCAAACTTTAAGAAACGACAACTTGGGTTTCTTGCCAAACCACAGTTCATAAGGTGTCGTCTCAACGGATTTAGATGGTGCCCTATTTAACGTGAATGCAGCTATCTCTAAAGCATAACCCCAAAACGATAGCGGTAAATCAGTGAGAGACATCATAGATCGCACCATATCTAGTAAAGTACAATTACGACGTTCAGACACACCATTACGCTGTGGTGTTCCAGGTGGCATGAGTTGCGAAACTATTCCGCATTGTTTCAAATGAAGACCAAACTTGTAACTCAAATATTCTCCTCCACGATCAGATCGTAGAAACTTTATTTTCTTGTTACGATGATTTTCCACTTCACTCTGAAATTCTTTGAACTTTTCAAATGTTTCAGACTTATGTTTCATCAACTAGATATACCCATATCTGCTCAAATCATCTGTGAATGTAAGAAAATAACGATACCCGCCGCGAGCATCAACACTCATTGGACCGCATACATCAGTATGTATTATTTCCAACAAGTCTGTTGCTCGCTCCATTGTTCCGGAGAACGGAGTCTTAGTCATCTTGCCCATGAGGCATGGTTCGCAAGCATCAAGTAATTCATAATCAAGTGATTCCAAAAGTCCATCAACATGGAGTTTCTTCATGCGCTTTACACCAATATGACCTAAATGGCAGTGCCACAAATAAGTTGCACTATCATTATTAAACTTATATCTTTTGGCTTCAATACTATGAACATGTGTATCACTACTATCAAGATTTAGTAAAAATAGACCACTCATCAAGGGTGCATGACCATAAAAGATATTATCCATATAAATAGAACAACCATTATTCTCTGATTTAAATGAATAACCATCTCGCATCAAACAAGATCAAGATATAATGTTTGCTACCTCTTGAGCACTGCATTGGTTTTCCCCGAAGAGGAAGGGATGATGCAGCAAAGTAGCGTAAGTATTTCCCTCAGTTTTTGAGAACCAAGGTATCAATCCAGTAGGAGGCTACGTGCGAGTCCCTCGTACCTGCACAAAACAAATAAATTCTCACAACCAACGCAAATAGGGGTTGTCAATCCCTATAAGGCCACTTACGAGAGTGAGATCTGATAGATACGATAAGATAATATTTTTGGTATTTTTGTGATAAAGATGCAAAGTAAAATAAAGGCAAAGTAAATAGCAAAGGAAATAACTAAGTAGTAGGAGATTAATATGATGAAGATAGACCCGGGGGGCCATAGGTTTCACTAGTGGCTTCTCTCGAGAGCATAAGTATTCTATGGTGGGTGAACAAATTACTATTGAGCAATTGACAGAATTGAGCATAGTTATGAGAATATATAGGCATCACGTCTGAGACAAGTAGACTGACTCTTGCCTGCATCTACTACTATTACTCCACTCATCGACCGCTATCCAGCATGCATCTAGAGTATTAAGTTAAAAACAGAGTAACGCCTTAAGCAAGATGACATGATGTAGAGGGATAGACTCATGCAATATGAAGAAAACCCCATCTTGTTATCCTCGATGGCAACAATACAATACGTGCCTTGCTGCCCCTACTGTCACTGGGAAAGGACACCGCAAGATTGAATCCAAAGCTAAGCACTTCTCCCATTGCAAGAAAGATCAATCTAGTAGGCCAAACCAAACTGATAATTCGAAGAGACTTGCAAAGATAACCAACCATACATAAAAGAATTCAGAGAAGATTCAAATATTGTTCATAGATAGACTTGATCATAAACCCACAATTCATCGGTCTCAACAAACACACCGCAAAAAGAAGATTACATCGAATAGTTCTCCACAAGAGAGGGGGAGAACATTGTATTGAGATCCAAAAAGAGAGAAGAATCCATCTAGCTACTAACTATGGACCCGTAGGTCTGAGGTAAACTACTCACACTTCATCGGAGGGGCTATGGTGTTGATGTACAAGCCCTCCGTGATCGATGCCCCCTCCGACGGAGCTCCGGAATAGGCCCCAAGATGGGATCTCGTGGATACAGAAAGTTACGGCGGTGGAATTAGGGTTTTGGCTCTGTATATGATCATTTGGGGGTACGTAGGTATATATAGGAGGAAGGAGTATGTCGGTGGAGCAATAGGGGGCCCACGAGGGTAGAGGGCGCGCCTGGGGGGTAGGCACGCCCCCTACCTCGTGGCCTCCTCTTTCTTTCTTGACGTAGGGTCCAAGTCTCCCGGGTCTTGTTCGTTGAGAAAATCACGTTCCCGAAGGTTTCATTCCGTTTGGACCCCGTTTGATATTCCTTTTCTTCGAAACCCTAAAACTGGCAAAAAACAACAATTCTAGGATGGGCCTCCGGTTAATAGGTTAGTCCCAAAAATAATATAAAAGCGGATAATAAAGCCCAATAATGTCCAAAACAGTAGATAATATAGCATAGAGCAATCAAAAATTATAGATACGTTGGAGACGTATCAAGCATCCCCAAGCTTAATTCCTGCTCATCCTCGAGTAGGTAAATGATAAAAACGGAATTTTTGATGCGGAGTGCTACTTGGCATAATTTTAATGTAATTCTTTCTCAATTGTGGTATGAATATTCAGATCCGAAAGATTCAAGACAAAAGTTCATATTGACATAAAAATAATAATACTTCAGGCATACTAACTAAGCAATTATGTCTTCTCAAAATAACATGGCCAAATAAAGTTCACCCCTAAAAAATCATATAGTTTAGTCATGTTTCATTTTCGTCACACAAGAATGCTCTCATCATGCACAACCCCGATGACAAGCCAAGCAATTGTTTCATACTTTAGTAATCTCAAACCTATAAACTTTCACGCAATATATGAGCGCGATCCATGGACATAGCACTATAGGTGGAATAGAATAAAATGAGGGGGGTTATGTGGAGAAGACAAAAAATGAGAAAGTCTCACATCAACGAGGCTAATCAATGGGCTATGGAGATGCCCACCGATTGATGTTAATGCAAGGAGTAGGGATTGCCATGCAACGGATGCACTAGAGCTATAAATGTATGAAAGCTCAACAAAAGAAACTAGTGGGTGTGCATCCAACTTGCTTGCTCACGAAGACCTAGGGCACTTGAGGAGGCCCATTGTTGGAATATACAAGCCAAGTTCTATAATGAAAATTCCCACTAGTATATGAAAGTGACAAAACAAGAGACTCTCTAACATGAAGATTATGGTGCTACTTTGAAGCACAAGTGTGGCAAAGGATAGTAACATTGTCCCTTCTCTCTTTTTCTCTCATTTTTTTGGGCCTTCTCTTTTTATGGCCTTTTCCCTTTTTATGGCCTTTCTCTTTTTTTGTATTCCTCACTTGGGACAATGCTCTAGAAAATGATGATCATCACACTTCTATTTATTTACAACTCAATGATTACAACTCGATACTAGAACAAAGATGACTCTATATGAATGCCTCCGGCGGTGTACCAGGATATGCAATGGACCAGGAGTGACATGTATGAAAGAATTATGAATGGTGGCTTTGCCACAAATACTATGTCAACTACATGATCATGCTAAGCAATATGACAATAATGAATGTGTCATGATGAACGGAATGATGGAAAGTTGCATGGCAATGTATCTCGGAATGGCTATGGAAATGCCATAATAGGTAGGTATGGTGGCTGTTTTGAGGAAGATATAAGGAGGTTTATGTGTGAAAGAGCGTATCATATCACGGGGTTTGGATGCACCGGCGAAGTTTGCGCCAACTCTCAATGTGAGAAAGGGCAATGCACGGTACCTAAGAGGCTAGCAAGGATGGAAGGGTGAGAGTGCGTATAATCCATGGACTCAACATTAGTCATAAAGAACTCACATACTTATTGCAAAAATCTACAAGTCATCAAAAACCTCGGTACTATGCGCATGCTCCTAGGGGGATAGATTGGTAGG
Organism: Triticum urartu; assembly: GCF_003073215.2. Lineage (NCBI taxonomy): Eukaryota > Viridiplantae > Streptophyta > Magnoliopsida > Poales > Poaceae > Triticum > Triticum urartu. The sequence goes on along the minus strand of NC_053028.1, from coordinate 166,255,541 downwards.
AAAAGACCATCGCTCGTCCCCGATCGCCACTCATAAGGAAGACAATCAAATAACACCTCATGTTTCAAATTTTTTGCATAACGTTTACCATACGTGCATGCTACGGGACTTGCAAACTTCAACACAAGTATTTCTCAATTTCACAACTACTCAACTAGCATGACTTTGATATTATTACCTCCATATCTCAAAACAATCATCAAGCATCAAACTTCTCTTAGTATTCAAAACACTCCTAAGGAAATTTTACTAGCTTTGAATACCTAGCATATTAGGATTTTAAGCAAATTACCATGCTATTAAGACTCTCAAAATAATATAAGTGAAGCATGAGAGATCAATAGTTTCTATAAAACAAATCCACCACCATGCTCTAAAAGATATAAGTGAAGTACTAGAGCAAAACTATATAACTCAAAAGATATAAGCAAAGCACATAGAGTATTCTAACAAATTCCAAATCATGTATGGCTCTCTAAAAAGGTGTGTACAGCAAGGATGATTGTGGTAAACTAAAAAGAAAAGACTCAAATAATACAAGACACTCCAAGCAAAACACATATCATGTGGCGAATAAAAATATAGCTCCAAGTAAAGTTACCGATAGAAGTAGACGAAAGAGGGGATGCCTTCCTGGGCATACCCAAGCTTTGGCTTTTATGTGTCCTTAGATTATCTTCGGGGTGCCATGGGCATCCCCAAGCTTAGGCTCTTGCCACTCCTTGTTCCATAATCCATCAAATCTTTACCCAAAACTTGAAAACTTCACAACACAAAACTTAAAGTAGAAAATCTCGTGAGCTCCGTTAGCGAAAGAAAATAAAAGACCACTTCAAGGTACTGTAATGAACTCATTATTTATTTATATTTGTATTATACCTACTTTATTCCAACTTCTATATGGTTTATAAACTATTTTACTAGCCATAGATTCATCAAAATAAGCAAACAACACACGAAAAACAGAATCTGTCAAAAACAGAACAGTCTGTAGTAATCTGTAGCTAGAGCAAGATATGGAACCTCAAAAATTCTAAAATAAATTTCTGGACGTGAGGAATTTATCTATTAATCATCTTAAAAAAGAATTAACTAAATATCACTTTCCAAATAAAAATGACAGCAGTTCTCGTGAGCGCTAAAGTTTCTGCTTTTTACAGCAAGTTCAACAAGACTTTCCCCAAGTCTTCCCAATGGTTCTACTTGGCACAAACACTAATTAAACACAAAAAACACAACCAAAAAAGAGGCTAGATAAATTATTTATTACTAAACAGGAGCAAAAAAACAAGGAATAAAAATTGGGTTGCCTCCCAACAAGCGCTATCGTTTAACGCCCCTAGCTAGGCATAACAAGCAAGAATAGATCTAGGTATTGCCATCTTTGGTAGGCAATCCATAAGTGGCTCTCATAATATATTCATAAGGTAATTTAATTTTATTTCTAGGAAAGTGTTCCATGCCTTTCCTTAATGGAAATTGGAATCTAATATTTCCTTCCTTCATATCAATAATTGCACCAATCGTTCTAAGGAAAGGTCTACCAAGAATAATAGGACATGAAGGATTGCAATCTATGTCAAGAACAATAAAATCTACGGGCACATAATTCCTATTTGCAACAATAAGAACATCATTAATTCTTCCCATAGGTTTCTTAATAGTGGAATCCGCAAGGTGCAAGTTTAGAGAGCAATCATCAAAATCACGGAAACCTAACAAATCACACAAAGTCTTTGGAATCATGGAAACACCAGCACCCAAATCACATAAAGCATAGCACTCATGATCTTTAATTTTCATTTTAATAGTTGGTTCCCACTCATCATAAAGTTTTCTAGGGATAGAAACTTCCAATTCAAGTTTTTCTTCATAAGATTGCATCAAGGCATCAACGATATGTTTAGTAAACGCTTTATTTTGACTATAAGCGTGAGGAGAATTTAGCACGGATTGCAACAAGGAAATACAATCAATCAAAGAGCAATTTTCATAGTTAAATTCCTTGAAATCCATAATAGTGGGTTTAGCAACATCTAGGGTTTTAATCTCTTCAATCCCACTTTTATCAAATTTAGCATCAAGATCAACAAATTCCGAATTCTTGAAACGCCTTCTAGGTAAAGGTGGATCATATTCAGTCCCATCATTATCAAGATTCATATTGCAAAACAAAGATTTAATAGGCGACACATCAATAACTTTTAGATCTTCATCTTTATTTTCATAGGAACTAGAAGAACACGCTCTTATAAAGGCATCTTTCTTAGCACGCATCCTAGCGGTTCTTTCTTTGCACTCATCAATGGAAATTCTCATGGCTTTGAGAGACTCATTGATATCATGCTTAGGTGGAATATATCTAAGTTTCAAAGAATCAACATCAAGAGAAATTCTATCAACGTTCCTAGCCAAATCATCAATCTTAAGCAATTTTTCTTCAATCATAGCATTGAAATTCTTTTGTGAAGTAATAAATTATTTAAAATTAGATTCAAAATCAGAGGGCATCTTATTATAATTTCCATAAGAATTGTTGTAGGAATTACCATAATTATTAGAGGAATTACTAGGATAAGGCGTAGGGTTGAAATTTCCTCTATACGCGTTGTTACCAAAATTGTTCCTACCAACAAAATTCACATCCATAGATTCATTATTATTATCAATCAAATTAGACAAGGGCATATCATTAGGATCATAAGAAACACTCTTATTAGCAAATAATTTTGTAAGTTCATCCATCTTTCCACTCAAAACATTAATTTCTTTTATCGCACGCAACTTTTTATTAGTAGATCTTTCAGTATGCCATTGAGAATAATTAACCATAATATTATCTAGGAGTTTAGTAGCTTCTCCTAAAGTGATTTCCATAAAAGTGCCTCCCACAGCCGAATCTAAAAGATTTCTAGAAGCAAAATTCAATCCGGCATAAAAATTTTGAACAATCATCCACAAATTTAAACCATGAGTAGGGCAATTACGTATCATTAATTTCATTCTCTCCCAAGCTTGTGCAACATGTTCATGATCAAGTTTCTTAAAATTCATAATATCATTTCTAAGAGAGATGATCTTAGCGGGAGCAAAATACTTAGAGATAAAAGCATCTTTGCAGTTGTTCCATGAATCAATACTATTTTTAGGCAAAGACGAAAACCAAGCTTTAGCACGATCTCTAAGCGAAAAAGGAAATAGCTTCAATTTAACAATATCATTATCCACATCTTTCTTCTTTTGCATGTCACACAAATCAACGAAGCTATTAAGATGGGTAGCGGCATCTTCACTAGGAAGGCCGGAAAACGGATCTTTCATGACAAGATTCAGCAAAGCAGTATTAATTTCACAAGATTCAGCATCAGTAAGAGGAGCAATCGGAGTGCTAATAAAATCATTGTTGTTGGTATTGGTGAAGTCACACAATTTAGTATTATCTTGAGCCATCGTGACAAGCAAGCAAACTAACACACAAGCAAACAAAAAGCAAGTGGGCAAAAAGAGGCAAATAGAGAAAGAGAGGGAGGATAGAGAGAGAGGGCGAATAAAACGGCAAGGGTGAAGTGGGGGAGAGGAAAATGAGAGGCAAATGGTAAATAATGTAATGTGGGAGATAAGGGTATGTGATGGGTACTTGGTATGTTGACTTTTGCGTAGACCTCCCCGGCAACGGCGCCAGAAATACTTCTTGCTACCTCTTGAGCACTGCGTTGGTTTTCCCCGAAGAGGAAGGGATGATGCAGAAAAGTAGCGTAAGTATTTCCCTCAGTTTTTGAGAACCAAGGTATCAATCCAGTAGGAGGGTACCGCGAGTCCCTCGTACATGCACAAAACAAATAAATCCTCGCATCCAACGCAAATAGGGGTTGTCAATCCCTATAAGGCCACTTACGAGAGTGAGATCTGATAGATATGATAAGATAATATTTTTGGTATTTTTGTGATAAAGATGCAAAGTAAAATAAAGGAAAAGTAAATAGCAAAGGAAATACCTAAGTAGTAGGAGATTAATATGATGAAGATAGACCCGGGGGCCATAGGTTTCACTAGTGGCTTCTCTCGAGAGCATAAGTATTCTGCGGTGGGTGAACAAATTACCGTTGAGCAATTGATAGAATTGAGCATAGTTATGAGAATATCTAGGTATGATCATGTATATAGGCATCACGTCCGAGACAAGTAGACCGACTCCTGCCTGCATCTACTACTATCACTCCACTCATCGACCGCTATCCAGCATGCATCTAGAGTATTAAGTTAAAAACAGAGTAACGCCTTAAGAAAGATGACATGATGTAGAGGGATAGACTCATGCAATATGAAGAAAACCCCATCTTGTTATCCTTGATGGCAACAATACAATACGTGCCTTGTTGCCCCTACTGTCACTGGGAAAGGACACCGCAAGATTGAACCCAAAGCTAAGCACTTCTCCCATTGCAAGAAAGATCAATCTAGTAGGCCAAACCAAATTGATAATTCGAAGAGACTTGCAAAGATAACCAATCATACATAAAAGAATTCGGAGAAGATTCAAATATTGTTCATAGATAGACTTGATCATAAACCCACAATTCATCGGTCTCAACAAACACACCGCAAAAAGAAGATTACATCGAATAGTTCTCCACAAGAGAGGGGGAGAACATTGTATTGAGATCCAAAAAAGAGAGAAGAAGGCATCTAGCTACTAACTATGGACCCGTAGGTCTGAGGTAAACTACTCACACTTCATCGGAGGGGCTATGGTGTTGATGCAGAAGCCCTCCGTGACCGATGCCCCCTCCGGCGGAGCTCCGGAACAGACCCGAAGATGGGATCTCGTGGATACAGAAAGTTACGTCGGTGGAATTAGGGTTTTGGCTCCGTATCTGATCGTTTGGGGGAATGTAGGTATATATAGGAGGAAGGAGTACGTCGGTGGAGCAACAGGGGGGCCCACGAGGGTAGAGGGCGTGCCTGGGGGGTAGGCGCGCCCCCTACCTCGTGGCCTCCTCTTTTCTTTCTTGATGTAGGGTCCAAGTCTCCCGGGTCTTGTTCGTTGAGAAAATCACGTTCCCGAAGGTTTCATTCCGTTTGGACTCCGTTTGATATTCCTTTTCTTCAAAACCCTAAAATAGGCAAAAAAACAGCAATTCTGGGTTGGGCCTTCGGTTAATAGGTTAGTCCCAAAAATAATATAAAAGTGGATAATAAAGCCCAATAATGTCCAAAACAGTAGATAATATAGCATGGAGCAATCAAAAATTATAGATACGTTGGAGACGTATCAATGTTCATGCTCAACGCTGGCACGAAATAACAATTATTTAGGTCTAAAACTAATCCCGAAGGTAGATGTAGAGGTAGCGTGCCGACGGCGATCACATCGACTTTGGAACCATTTCCCATGTGCATCGTCACCTCGTCCTTAGCCAATCTTCGCTTAATCCGTAGCCCCTGTTTCGAGTTGCAAATGTTAGCAACTAAACCAGTATCAAATACCCAGGCGCTACTGCGAGCATTAGTAAGGTACACATCGATAACATGTATATCAAATATACCTTTCACTTTGCCATCCTTCTTCTCCGCCAAATACCTGGGGCAGTTCCGCTTCCAGTGACCAGTCCCTTTGCAACAGAAGCACTCAGTCTCAGGCTTAGGTCCAGACTTGGGCTTCTTCACTTGAGCAGCAACTTGCTTGCCGTTCTTCTTGAAGTTCCCCTTCTTCCCTTTACCCTTTTTCTTGAAAATGGTGGTCTTGTTGACCATCAACACTTGATGCTCCTTCTTAATTTCTACCTTCGCAGCCTTTAGCATTGCGAAGAGCTCGGGAATTGTCTTATCCATCCCTTGCATATTATAGTTCATTACGAAGCTCTTGTAGCTTGGTGGCAGTGGTTGAAGAACTCTGTCAATGACACTATCATTAGGAAGATTAACTCCCAGCTGAGTCAAGTGGTTGTGGTACCCAGACATTCTGAGTATATGTTCACTAACAGAACTATTCTCCTCCATTTTGCAGCTGTAGAACTTATTGGAGACTTCATATCTCTCAATCCGGGCATTTGCTTGAAATATTAACTTCAACTCCTGGAACATCTCATATGCTCCATGACGTTCAAAACGTCGTTGAAGTCCCGGTTCTAAGCCGTAAAGCATGGCACACTAAACTATCGAGTAGTCATCAGCTTTGCTCTGCCAGGTGTTCATAACATCTGGCGTTGCTCCTGCATCGGGTTTGTCACCTAGCGGTGCTTTTAGGACGTAATTCTTCTATGCAGCAATGAGGATAATCCTCAAGTTACGGACCCAGTCCGTATAGTTGCTACCATCATCTTTCAACTTAGCTTTCTCTAGGAACGCATTAAAATTCAACGGAACAATAGAACGGGCCATCTATCTACAACAACATAGACATGCAAAATACTATCAGGTACTAAGTTCATGATAAATTAAACTTCAATTAATCATATTACTTAAGAACTCCCACTTAGATAGACATCCCTCTAATCATCTAAGTGATCACGTGATCCATATCAACTAAACCATGTCCGATCATCACGTGAGATGGAGTAGTTTTCAATGGTGAACATCACTATGTTGATCATATCTACTATATGATTCACGCTCGACCTTTCGGTCTCAGTGTTCAGAGGACATATCTGCATATGCTAGGCTCGTCAATTTTAACCCGAGTATTCCACGTGAGCAAAACTGGCTTGCACCCATTGTATGTGAACGTAGAGCTTATCACACCCGATCATCATGTGGTGTCTCGGCATGACTAACTGTAGCAACAGTGCATACTCAGGGAGAACACTTATACCTTGAAATTTAGTGAGAGATCATCTTATAATGCTACCACCGAACTAAGCAAAATAAGATGCATAAAGGATAAACATCACATGCAATCAATATAAGTGTTATGATATGGCCATCATCATTTGTGCCTTTGATCTCCATCTCCAAAGCACTGTCATGATCACCATCTTCACCGGCTTGACACCTTGATCTCCATCGAAGCATCGTTGTCGTCTCGCCAACTATTGCTTCTACGACTATCGCTACCGCTTAGTGATAAAGTAAAGCAATTACATGGCGATTGCATTTCATACAATAAAGCGACAACCATATGGCTCCTGCCAGTTGCCAATAACTGTGTTACAAAACATGATCATCTCATACAATAAAATTTAGCATCATGTCTTGACCATATCACATCACAACATGCCCTGCAAAAACAAGTTAGACGTCCTCTACTTTGTTGTTGCAAGTTTTACGTGGCTGCTACGGGCTGAGCAAGAACCGTTCTTACCTACGCATCAAAAACCACAACGCAGTATAGTGATTGCTTTTTGATCTTTAGAAAGAACCATGTTCATCGAATCCAATTCAACTAAAGTTGGAGAAACTGACACCCACCAGCCAATTGTGTGCGAAGCACGTCGGTAGAACCAGTCTCGCGTAAGCGTACGCGTAATTTCGGTCTGAGCCGCGTCATCCAACAATACCGCTGAATCAAGAATCAACTAGTGACGGCAAGCAATATGTATATACCCACACCCACAACTCCTTTGTTTTCTACTCATGCATATAACATCTACGCATAGACCTAGCTCTGATGCCATTGTTGGGGAACGCAGTAATTTCAAAATTTTCCTACGCACACACAAGATCTATCATGGTGATGCATAGCAATGAGAGGGGAAGAGTGTTTTCCATGTACCCTCGTAGACCGCAAGCGGAAGCGTTATGACAATGCGGTTGATGTAGTCGAACATCTTCACGATCCGACCGATCCTAGCACCGAAGGTATGGCACCTCCGCGATCTGCACACGTTCAGCTTGGTGACGTCCCGCGAACTCTAGATCCAGCTAAGTGTCATGGGAGAGTTTCGTCAGCACAACGTCATGATGATGGTGATGATGAAGCTACCGGCTCAGGGCTTCGCCTAACCACTACAACGATGACCGAGGTGGATTATGGTGGAGGGGGGCACCGCACACGGCTAAACAATGTCAACTTGTGTGTTCTAGGGTGCCCCCTGCCCCCGTATATAAAGGAGCAAAGGGGGAGGCCGGCCGTCCCTAGGGCGGACCAAGGAGGGGAGGAATCCTCCTCCTAGTAGGAGTAGGATTCCTCCTTTCCTAGTCCTACTAGGAGGAGGAAGGAATGAGTGGGAGAGGGGAAGGAAACGGGGGGCGCCATCCCCCTAGTCCAATTCGGACCCAAGGGGGAGGGGGCGCGCAGCCTGCCCCGGCAGCCCCTCTCTTTCTCTCCACTAAGGCCCATCTAGGCCCACTAGTTCCCCCCGGGGGGGGGTCCGGTAACCCTCCGACACTACGGTTTTCTCCGAAATCACCCAGAACACTTCCAATGTCCGAATATAGCCGTCCAATATATCAATCTTTATGTCTCGACCATTTCAAGACTCCTCGTCATGTCCGTGATCACATCCGGGACTCCGAACAACCTTCGGTATATCAAAACACATAAACTCATAATATTGATCGTCATCGAACGTTAAGCGTGCCGACCTTACGGGTTCGAGAACTATGTAGACATGACCGAGACTCATCTCCGGTCAATAAGCAATAGCGGAACATGGATGCTCATATTGGTTCCTACAAATTTTACGAAGATTGAGGGAGTCCTGGATTAGGGGGTGCCCGGATGGCCGGACTATACCTTCAGCCGGACTCCTGGGCTATGAAGATACAAGATTGAAGACTTCGTCCCGCGTCCGGAAGGGACTTTCCTTGGCGTAGAAGGCAAGCTTGGCGATACTAATATTTAGATCTCCTACCATTGTAACCGACTTTGTGTAACCCTAACCCTCTCTGGTGTCTATATAAACCAGAGGGTTTTAGTCCGTAGGACAACATACAGAACAACAATCATACCATAGGCTAGCTTCTAGGGTTTAGCCTCTCCGATCTCGTGGTAGATCTACTCTTGTACTACCCATATCATCAGTATTAATCAAGCAGGACGTAGGGTTTTACCTCCATCAAGAGGGCCCGAACCTGGGTAAAACTTCGTGTCCCTTGCCTCCTGTTACCATCCGGCCTAGATGCACAGTTCGGGACCCCCTACCCGAGATCCGCCGGTTTTGACACCGACATTGGTGCTTTCATTGAGAGTTCCTCTATGTCGTCGCCGTTAGGCTTGATGGCTCCTACGATCATCAATAGCGATGCAGTCCAGGGTGAGACCTTCCTCCCTGGACAGATCTTCGTCTTCGGCGGCTTTGCACTGCGGGCCAATTCACTTGGCCATCTGGATCAGATCGAAAGCTATGCCCCTGGCCATCAGGTCAGATTTGGAAGTTTAAACTACACGGCTGACATCCGCGGGGACTTGATCCTCGACGGATTCGAGCCACTGCGGAGCGCGCCGCACTGTCACGACGAGCATGATCTAGCTCTGCCGCCGAACAGTGCCCTGGAGGCCGCACCCGCATCGGCTTTGACCCTTAATTCGGAGCCAACTGCGCCGATCGAGGATGGGTGGTTGGATGCCGCCTCGGGGGCTGCGATCCCAACGGCGATCGAGCCGAACACCAGCCCCGCACTCCGCGAGACTCGTGACTCCAAGGAGCCGGACTCCTCTCTGGACTCCGAACCCTCCGCGCCCCTGCCGATCGAATCCGATTGGGCGCTGATCATGGAGTTTACTGCCGCGGACATCTTTCAGCACTTGCCTTTCGGCGATATTTTGAAGACATTAAAGTCTCTCTCTTTATCAGGAGAGCCCTGGATGGACTACGGTCAGCAAGGTTGGGATACGGACGATGAAGAAATTCAAAGCCCACCCACCACCCACTTTGTAGCCACTATCGATGATTTAACCGACATACTCGACTTCGACTCCGAAGACATCGACGGTATGGACGTCGATGCAGGAGACGATGAAGAACCAGCACCTATTGGGCCCTGGAAAGCCACCTCGCCATATGACATATACATGGTGGACACCCCAAAAGAAGGAGATGGCGATGGAACAGCGGAGGATGACCCCTCCAAGAAACAGCCTAAGCGCCGGCGTCAGCAGCGCCACTCAAAATCCTGCCAAAGCAAATACGGTGATTCCAGCACGGGAGACAATAATACTCCGGAGAGTGCCGAAGAAAACCACCTCCAGCAAGATTCAGCACAGGAGGATGAAGAAGCCAGCCCTCATGAGAGAGCGGCAGACAGAGAGGTCGAGGACGATAATTGTATGCCTCCCTCCGAAGACAAGGCAAGCCTCGACGACGACAAATTCGTCGTGCCAGAGGATCCCGTCGAGCAAGAGCGTTTTCAACGCAGGCTTATGGCCACGGCAAGAAGCCTCAAGAAAAAAACAGCAACAGCTTAGAGCTGATCAAGATTTGCTAGTCGACAGATGGACTGAAGTCCTTGCGGCCGAAGAGCATAAACTCGAATGCCCCTCCAAGTTGGAGGACAAGGCAAGGCAAACAAGATCAATCTATGGATCGCGTGGGCGCCCCACGACTCGAGATGGTAACCGTCACGCCGGACACAAATCCGGTAGGGCCGAACACAGTAGACAAAGCTCATTGGAGCTACGTCGTGATATAGCCCAGTACAGAGGCGCCGCACACCCACTATGCTTCATAGACGAAGTAATGGATCATCAAATCCCCAAGGGTTTCAAACCCGTAAACATCGAATCATATGATGGCACAACAGATCCTGCGGTATGGATCGAGGATTATCTCCTTCATATCCACATGGCCCACGGCGATGATCTCCACGCCATCAAATACCTCCCACTCAAGCTTAATGGACCAGCTCGGCATTGGCTTAACAGCTTGCCAGCAGGATCAATCGGTTGTTGGGAGGACCTGGAAGCCGCATTCCTTGACAATTTCCAGGGCACTTATGTGCGACCACCAGACGCCGATGACCTAAGCCACGTAATTTAGCAGCTAGAGGAATCGGCCAGGAAATTCTGGACACGGTTCCTAACAAAGAAAAATCAAATAGTCGACTGTCCGGACGCAGAGGCCCTAGCAGCCTTCAAGCACAATATCCGTGACGAGTGGCTTGCCCGGCACCTTGGACAGGAAAAGCCGAAATCTATGGCAGCACTCACGACACTCATGACCCGCTTTTGCGTGGGAGAAGACAGTTGGCTTGCTCGTAGCAACAATATGACCAAGAACCATGGTAATTCGGATCCCAGGGACAGTAGTGGCAGGTCGAGTCGCAACAAGCAGAAGCGCCGCATTAACAGCGACAATGCTGAGGATACGGCAGTTAATGCCGGATTCAGAGGCTATAAATCCGGTCAGCGGAAAAAGACATTCAACAGAAATCCTAGGGGCCCGTCCAGTTTGGACCGAATACTCGACCGCTTGTGCCAGATACATGGCACCCCCGAAAAGCCGGTCAATTACACCAACAGGGATTGTTGGGTGTTCAAGCAGGCAGGCAAGTTAAATGCCAAAAATAAAGACACGGGGCTGCATAGCGATGACGACGAAGAGCCCCGGCCGCCGAACAATAGTGGACAGAAGGGTTTTCCCCCACAAGTGCGGACGGTGAACATGATATACGCAACCCACATCCCCAAGAGGGAGCGGAAGCGCGCGTTAAGGGACGTATACGCGGTAGAGCCAGTCGCCCCAAAGTTCAACCCATGGTCCTCCTGCCCGATCACCTTTGATCGAAGGGACCATCCCACTAGCACCCGTCATGGTGGATTCGCCGCATTGGTTCTAGACCCAATCATTGACGGATTTCATCTCACTAGAGTCCTTATGGACGGCGGCAGCAGCCTGAACCTGCTTTACCAGGATACAGTGCGGAAAATGGGCATAGATCCCTCGAGGATTAAGCCCACCAAAACAACCTTTAAAGGCGTAATACCAGGTGTAGAGGCCAACTGTACAGGCTCAGTCACACTTGAAGTGGTCTTCGGATCTCCGGATAATTTCCGAAGCGAGGAGTTAATCTTCGACATAGTCCCATTCCACAGTGGCTATCACGCACTGCTCGGGTGAACCGCATTTGCCAAGTTCAATGCGGTACCGCACTACGCATACCTTAAGCTCAAGATGCCAGGCCCTCGAGGAGTAATTACGTTCAATGGAAACACCGAACGCTCTCTCCGAACGGAGGAGCACACGGCGGCCCTTGCTGCGGAAGTACAAAGCAGCCTCTCCAGGCAGTTCTCCAGTCCGGCCATTAAACGTCCGGACACCGTCAAGCGCGCCCGGAGTAACCTACAACAAGACCGCCTGGCACGTTCCGAGCAGGCGTAGCAATGCGGCCCCAACCCCAGCCCTCACAAAAATGCGACACTAGTACTTCGCGTACATAACTACGCTCTAGAAATACCATGGGTACAGGGGGAGGGGCACCATCACGGCACGCCCGAAACACGGCTTAAACCGCACCAGGGGCTGCCGATCTTTTAATTTTCTCTTACTTTCAAGACTCCACTCTTCGGAAGGCCTGTTCGGCAGTTCAATTGCCGCACAAACGATGCAAGAACCAGGGAAGCAGACAAGCCATGCCGCATTACGGAACTCCCAGGTGGTCTCTATCGCGAGCAGTATACCTGTTTCGCATACCATTCCGTAGCCTGCCCCTGGAACGGACATGTTAAATAGTCCAACCTTTTGCTTATCGCATTATTTATATCGTTCTGCTTTGATCGCACCCCTTTTTAATAAACAATGCATAGCTTTTGTCTCTCTTTGCATTACCTTTTTTTACAAATATATGTTCCTTAACGACATGTTGCACCCGTACACTTTGGTACGGCCAAAATACGCCAGGGGCCTTAGTACCCCTCAATATGGTGTGAGAAGTCCGAACACTTTAACAAGTGCGGCACCCCGAACTTATAGAATTATATGCATTGGCTCCGAATCATGTCTTGGGTCAATAGTTGGGTTTGCCCGGCTCCTATGTTTTGGTGCCTTACGTTCCGCTATATCGGCTAAGGTAGCACTAGGAGAACTACTGCGATTGTGCCCCAGTTGAGCTGGGTTGAGCACCTCAGTAGAGAAAGCTAAAACTGACTGTCATGATGAAGCGAGAGTCGGTCGCTGTTCGAGAGGTTTTTCGAGTCCCTAAAGACTTATGCCGCTTAGAGCGAGGAGTCGGCTCTGTCCGGCCAAGGCGTGGATAGCGCCCCAAACTCGGTCTTCCGAATACCAGGGGCTTCGCCGAAATTTAAAATTATAGAATTCTATGGCTAAGTGAGAGTGTTCACGCATTATAGTCCGATTGCCTTGTTCGTTGTGCTGAGCGCCTCCCTCGAAGGACCCAAACATGGGAAAAAGAGCGCTCAGGTTTATCCCCGAACACCCCAGCACTAGCGGCACGGGGGCAGAAGCCGACGACTCACCATCTCTCAGAATTGATAAACAGCCGCACAGAAGGTAATATTTTAAATTCCAACAGCATTGCTTAGCGCATATGAACAAGTTTTCGGCGCACAGGACAAAACGAGCGAGTTTTACTCAAAAATTACATCCCTAGAACATTCATCCGCCACAAGGCGGGCACCCTTTAGAACATCCGTATAATAATTATCGGGCTTGCGACGCTCTTTCCCTGGCGGTGGCCCGTCCTTCACAAGCTTCTCAGCATCCAGCTTGCCACAGTGCACCTTAGCACGGGCAAGGGCCCTACGGGCACCTTCAATGCAGAAGGGGCGCTTGATGACTTCGAGCCTTGGACAGGCCCCCACCAGCCGCCGCACCAGCCCGAAATAGCTCCCAGGTAGAGCCTCTCCAGGCCACAGCCGAACTATGAGGCCCTTCATGGCCTGTTCGGCCGCCTTGTGGAGCTCGACCAGTTGCTTCAGCTGGTCGCTCAGGGGCACGGGGTGTCCGGCCTCAGCATACTGAGACTAGAACACCTTCTCTGTTGAGCTGCCCTCCTCGGCTCGATAGAATGCGGCGGCATCGGACACGCTACGGGGAAGATCTGCGAATGCTCCTGGAGAGCTCCAGATTCAGGTAAGTAACAAGTAACTCATGCTTATATGTTTGCTTTGCATAAGGAATGTCATACCCGCCGCTATCTTTTTCACCGCATCCAACTCCTGGAGGGTCTTCTGGGATTCGGCCTTGGCAGACTTGGCATTTTCAATAGCCATCGCGAGCTCGGACGCTCGCGTCTTTGAGTCAAGCTCCAAACTCATGCTTTTTCATGAGAGCCTGGAGCTCTTGCTGCACCTTGCCAACCTGGGCCTCATACTTCTCCCGCTCAGTGCGCTCCGTGGCCGCCCTCTTCTCGGCCTCGACCAGCGCTTGCTTAAGGGTCGCCACCTCCGACGTGGCCCCTACAATAGCCACGATAATCCTGTCATTTTTTGCAATTGCACCTTTTATATATATATATTTAAACAAGGTATTTCTTACCTTCCTTGTCCTCAAGCTGCTTCTTGGCACGCCCGAGCTCTTGCTCGGACTGCTCGAGGTTCTGCTTTAGCGTGTCCACTTCCGCAGTCAGTGCGGCGGACACCAGCAGAGAAGCCTGCATACGCATATTGACTCCTTTTTGTTAGACTCCTGCGAATTTTATTTGATCCTCTCTTCGGCTTTTCTTCCTGAACGCCAAACAGAGCATCAGGGGCTACTGTCTATGCGGTAATATTATTTACACATTCTTTACTTACCTCAAAGCCTGTTAAAAGGCTAGTACAAGCTTCAGTCAGTCCGCTCTTGGCGGACTGAACCTTCTGGACCACCGCACTCATAATGGTGCGGTGCTCCTCGTTGATGGAGGCGCCTTTGAGCACCTCCAACAGATTGTCCGGCGCCTCCGGTTGGACGGGGGTCACCGGCATGGTGGGCTTGCTCCTCTTGGAAGGAGGTCGCCCGCCGGACTCTGGAACCTTTGAAGGTTCTGGAGCGGTGTCCGGCCTAGAGCCGGACTTGGAGACCTAGGGGGTTTTATCCCCTTTACTCCTAGAGTCCGGGAGGTCGCCTTGCGGCGCCTCCAGGACCACCTCCCCCTGGCTTGGAACCTGTTGGGACAACACTTCGGCGTCGTCCGTAGGGCGGGGGAGGAAGCCGTCGGAAGCAAATTCACATCCGACGAGTCCAGTGAACCGCTCGACGACGCGTCGAGCCGGTCTTTGGGTGGGCTGCATAAACATATTCGACATAAGGGAAAGCTGTGCAATAAAGGAATACTATGAATTACTCTGGTATCCGGTACTTACGATTTCTCCAGGGGCTTGGCCCTAAGCAGCCACTCCTCTCCGCCGTCGTCGGTGTCGGTGGAGTAGTCCGGAGGAAGGGTTTTCCGCTTCTTGGACCCTTCGGCCTCCCCAGTGAGGGCGGCCTTCGTTTTCTTCTATCCCCCTCCTGGAGGGGGAGAGGTCTCTTCTTCCTCCTCCTCGTCTTCACGGGAGGAATGCGCCTTGGAGCCGTCGGATGATGAACCCAACACCTCCCGGCGCCGGGCACTTTTTCGAGTCCCCGTGGCCTTCTTCGTGGCCTTCTTCTCCGGAACCACATAGGGTGCCGGAACCAGCAACTTCGCCAAGCGGGCATCGGCTGGGTCTTCGGGCAAAGGAGCCGGACAGTCAATCTGTCCGGACTTCGCCTGCCAAACCTGTCAAAGGTAAGGGAGCTTAGATCCCGCATAGAGTTAAACTATGAAAAACTAATACCCTGTAAAAGGCACAAACAACTTACCGCGCTGGCGTGACGCTGCGCGCTGAATCCGCGATCCTCGATAGCGGATGCGGGAGCCTCGGCGCCCTTGAAAAGCACCTTCCAGACATCTTCGTACGTCGTGTCAAAGAGCCTTCTCAGAGTTCGGTGCTGCGCCGGATTGAACTCCCACAGATTGAAGGCCCGTTGTTGACACGGGAGGATCCGGCGGATGAGCATGACCTGGACTACGTTGACAAGCTTGAGCTGCTTGTCCACCAGGGTTTGGATGCATGTTTGCAGTCCAGTCACCTCTCCTTTGCTGCCCCACGACAGGCCCGTCTCTTTCCAGGACGTGAGCCGCGTTGGGGCTCGGGACCAGAACTCGGGGGCTGCGACCCACTCAGGGTCGCGCGGCTCGGTGATGTAAAACCACCCCGATTGCCACCCCTTCAGGGTCTCCACAAAGGAGCCCTCGAGCCATAAGACGTTGGGCATCTTGCCCACCATGGCGCCTCCGCACTCCGCCTGGTTGCCGCGCACCACCTTCGGCTTGACATTGAAAGTCTTGAGCCATAGGCCGAAATGGGGGCGGATGCAGAGGAAAGCCTCGCACACGACGATAAACGCCGAGATGTTGAGGATGAAGTTTGGGGCCAGATCATGGAAATCCAGGCCGTAGTAGAACATGAGTCCCCGGACGAATGGGTGGATAGGAAAGCCCAGTCCGCGGAGGAAGTGGGGAAGGAACACTACCCTCTCATGGGGCCTTGGTGTGGGGAGGAGCTGGCCCTCTTCGGGAAGCCGGTACGTGATGTCGTTAGACAAGTATCCGGCCTTCCTCAGTTTTTTGATGTGTCCCTCCGTGACGGAGGAGACCATCCACTTGCCTCCCGCTCCGGACATGGCTGGAGAAGGTTGAGGTGGGGAGTGCGGACTTGGGCGCTGGAGCTCGAGTGCGCAAGAATGGATAGGCAAAGGAGGAAGAAGGCGTAGGTGAGGTGGATCCTTATCCACTTATATGGGTGGACGCAACTACGTGTCCCACCCAGCCTGGTAAAACTCGCTTATCCCCAAGCGCCGTAATCAATGGCGCGGTTGGGTTACCCACGCCTGTATTGATGAGAATCCCGGAATAAGGGGACACGATCTCTGCTTCGATGAGACGTGCCAAGGAAACCGCCTCGCATGACACACTGAGGTGGGACAATAAAACGATTCGAATAAAGGCTTGGCCGTGGTGCGATGTCACACTGCGGAACACGTCAGCAGATTAGATTTGTGTAAATATTATTCTCTCTATGACAATATGTGGAAACTTATTTTGCAGAGCCGTACACTATCTTTGTGTTCAAAATCTTCTATGAAGTACTTGGAGGAGGAACCCGCCTTGCAATGTCGAAGACAATCTGCGCGCCGGACTCGTCGTCATTGAAGCCTGGTTCAGGGGCTACTGAGGGAGTCCTGGATTAGGGGGTGTCCGGATGGCCGGATTATACCTTCAGCCGGACTCCTGGACTATGAAGATACAAGATTGAAGAATTCGTCCCGTGTCCGGAAGGGACTTTCCTTGGCGTAGAAGGCAAGCTTGGCGATACGGATATGTAGATCTCCTACCATTGTAACCGACTTTGTGTAACCCTAACCCTCTCCGGTGTCTATATAAACCGGAGGGTTTTAGTCCGTAGGACAACATACAGAACAAAAATCATACCATAGGCTAGCTTCTAGGGTTTAGCCTCTCCGATCTCGTGGTAGATCTACTCTTGTACTACCCATATCATCAATATTAATCAAGCAGGACGTAGGGTTTTACCTCCATCAAGAGGGCCCGAACCTGGGTAAAACTTCGTGTCCCTTGCCTCCTGTTACCATCAGGCCTAGACGCACAGTTCGGGACCCCCTACCCGAGATCCGCCGGTTTTGACACCAACAAAGATCTTTATCGGTCAAACCGCATAACAACATACATTGTTCCCTTTGTCATCGGTATGTTACTTGCCCAAGATTCGATCGTCAGTATCTCAATACCTAGTTCAAACTCGTTACCGGCAAGTCTCTTTACTCGTTCCGTAATGCAACATCCTGTAACTAATTCATTAGTCACATTGCTTGCAAGGCTTATAGTGATGTGCATTACCGAGAGGGCCCAAAGATACCTCTCCGATACACGGAGTGACAAATCCTAATCTTGATCTATGCCAACTTAACAAACACCATCGGAGACACCTGTAGAGCATATTTATAGTCACCCAGTTACGTTGTGACATTTGATAGCACACTAAGTGTTCCTCTGGTATTCGGGAGTTGCATAATCTCATAGTCATAGGAACATGTATACGTTATGGAGAAAGCAATAGCAGTAAACTAAACGATCATCGTGCTAAGCTAACGGATGGGTCAAGTCAATCACATCATTCTCTAATGATGTGATCCAGTTCATCAAATGACAACTCTTTGTACATGGCTAGGAAACTTAAGCATCTTTGATTAACGAGCTAGTCAAGTAGAGGCATACTAGTGACACTCTGTTTGTCTATGTATTCACACATGTACTAAGTTTCCGGTTAATACAATTCTAGCATGAATAATAATCATTTATCATGATATAAGGAAATATAAATAACAACTTTATTATTGCCTTTAGGGCATATTTCATTCAAAAACCACCCTCGAGTAACTTACTACATCATCTTCTCAAGTTATGCTACAGTTTTTTAGAGTCTAATTTTTTATGTTGTACCATGTCATTTCGTGTGGAACTTAGATTAAGAATTGACGTGTTGTGTACTTGTGTTGATTTTTGATATTGTTTGAAGTGCTAATCTTTGAAATGGCATGTGTTTTTGTTATTTCCTAAGGTATGACATATACGTGTTAAGGGGACCCGATGGGTATCCATTGGGTTTAGACATAGGCACGATTTTCTTCCCATGCGTTTTTTCGTGGGTGGGAAGAGAATGCCTTCATGGATTTGGGTATGAATTTGATATTGTTCACCCAGACTCGAACCCTATCCATTGCCATCCTACCTAGATAAAACAAAGACAAAAACACAAACCAATATCTAGCTCTATCTGAAGCGCCATAAGCCCTTCGCCGATGACAAATGACATCTAGAATGAGGACTTGATAATCCTCATGTGCAAGGCATTATTATAGCAATATTCAATGTGGATGCGGAAGTATATGAGTGTTGTTGGGAAACGTAGTAGAAAAAAATGCGTCTACGATCAAACCAGGAACACTATGAAGATGCATTAGTAGTTTATATCAGCTCATTACCAACTTTGAGTTGCAGCAGAAGAAGAGTTGGATAGATCGTACTTGAAGTCCCTCGAACCGTTCATGAACGATCCCTGGAACCAAAGACCGAAAGCATGACCTCTCTATAGTTTGCCAGCGTTCTGGCTGCACGATCCGACAACGCTTCACCATCCAGAATTAATCATCGTTGGAGAATTAGAGGGAGAAGAAGAGAATTGCACATGGCTTCTCTATTGTGAGGATTAGAGATATCTAGGTTTAGCTCTAATTGGATCAACTCCAATTTAAAACTAGAACTAGAGAACTAGAGGAGGCTCCAAAACTTATGTCTCTCCAAGGGTCAAATCCTCAAGTATATATAGGTTGGAGGGAGGGGAGGGGGCGCCACAAGGAGGGAGGAGTCCTCCTCCCCTTACGCCGGCCCTAGGGGGAGGAAGAGTCCTCCCCCCAATCCAATTCGGCCCCTTCTAGCTTGTCCAACAACCCAAGGGGCACCTCCTATTGTTATTGGGCCCTAGGGCCCAATAACTTCCCATCACTTGGCCTTTTGTATTTTGCTTGGCCCATTGATATTTAATTAATTATAAAGGCCTCCTAATAAATATTAGAGCCTTTTATTATTAAGTTAACATCTCTGAAAACATTTTCCACCTATATATAAATTCCCAGTTTTAGCCGGTAAACCCCGAAACTCTTCTGGTGACTCTGAAATGCTTCCAGTTTCTCTCAAAACTATTTCTAATATTAATGAAACTTTTTAATAAATATTTTCTCATAACTCTTGCATCAATAACACTCAGCAAATTGTAATTTCCTTAAGCTTGTGACCCTGTAGGTTCGATAAAACATACACATGAACAAAACCCCTTTCCTTCAATGGCTAATAGAGGAACCGTGGACATCCATATTGTCCCTATGTATACATGAATGATATTCGAGTGAATATATGGTTATTGATACGTCTCCATCGTATCTATAATTTTTGATTGTTCCATGCCAATATTATTCAATTTTCATATACTTTTGGCAACTTTTTATACTATTTTTGGGACTAACATATTGATCCAGTGCCCAGTGCCAGTTCCTGTTTGTTGCATGTTTTTTGTTTCACAGAATATCCATATCAAACAGAGTCCAAACGGGATAAAAACCGATGGAGATTTTTTTGGAATATATATGATTTTTGGGAAGAAAAATCCACGCGAGACGGTGCCCGAGGTGGCCACGAGGCAGGGGGCGCGCCCCTGACCCTCGCGGGCCACCCGTAAGGCAGTTGATGCCCTTCTTTCGCCGCAAGAAAGCTAATTTCCGGATAGAGATCATGTTAAAATTTCAGCCCAATCGGAGTTACGGATCTCCGGGAATATAAGAAACGGTGAAAGGGAAGAATCTGAGAACGCAGAAAGAGAGAGAGACAGAGAGACAGATCCAATCTCGGAGGGGCTCTCGCCCCTCCCATGTCATGGAGGCCAAGGACCAGAGGGGAAACCCTTCTCCCATCTAGGGAGGAGGTAAAGGAATAAGAAGACGAAGGGGCCCCCTCTCCCCTTCTCTTCCGGTGGCGCCGGAACGCTGCCGTGGCCATCATCATCATCACTGCGATCTACACCAACACCTCCGCCATCTTCACCAACATCTCCATCACCTTCCCCCTCTATCTACAGCGGTCCACTCTCCCGCAACCCGCTGTACCCTCTACTTGAACATGGTGCTTTATGCTTCATATTATTATCCAATGATGTGTTGCCATCCTATGATGTCTGAGTAGATTTTCGTTGTCCTATCGGTGGTTGATGAATTGCTATGATTGATTTAATTTGCTTGTGGTTATGTTGCTGTCCTTTGGTGCCTATCATATGATTGCACGCGTGGATCACACCCTAGGGTTAGTTGTATGTTGATAGGACTATGTATTGGAGGGCAAGAGTGACAGAAGCTTCAACCTAGCATAAAAATTGATGCATGCGGGATTGAAGGGGGACCAATATACCTTCATGCTATGGTTGGGTTTTACCTTAATGAACATTAGTAGTTGCAGATGCTTGCTAATAGTTCCAATCATAAGTGCATAGAATTCCAAGTCAGGGATGACATGCTAGCAGTGGCCTCTCCCACATAATACTTGCTATCGGTCTAGTAAAGTAGTCAATTGCTTAGGGACAATTTTGCAACTCCTACCACCACTTTTCCACACTCGCTATATTTAATTTATTGTTTCTTTATCTAAACAGCCCCTACTTTTTATTTACGTAAACTTTATTATCTTGCAAACCTATCCAACAACACCTACAAAGTACTTATAGTTTCATACTTGTTCTAGGTAAAGCGAACAGCAAGCGTGCGTAGAGTTGTATCGGTGGTCGATAGAACTTGAGGGAATATTTGTTCTGCCTTTAGCTCCTCATTGGGTTCGACACTCTTACTTATCGAAAACTGTTGCGATCCCCTATACTTGTGGGTTATCAGTTATCATGTGTTATTCCCTTTGCTTTGCGATACTTTAGAAAACCCGGGGTGGGATATACCGGTATCCCCGTGAGTCATTCTCGTGCTCACTATACCGATCTCCTCGCTACATTTTTGTTCTTCTTTCTCGTTGACATGTCGACATCCTTCTGACCTAGTCACCTGTGTCTGGCCAGACGATAATGGATGCCGCCACACCGAGAGGTCCCTAATAATATCTCTCCATCATTGGAGGAGAAATCCCACTCTTGAGCTATCTAGCCCTTTGTCAAACTTTCCGATGAACCTGCAAGTTATCGTTATGATTATCGTGTTACAGATGATGTTTGAGCAACCCCAAAGTCCATTGTATGGTAAGAAGTGACAACGATACTCTCGTGGTCTAAGGAACTAAAGCATACATTTTATAATGATTTGCTTGTGACGATAGTATCTCAAAGTATAACAAACAAGTTGGGACAGTTCAATATGATCGTTCTTTAACATCATATTCTTAAAGTTGTTTTTGGGACTACCGTTACACTTCACGATATCCCAAGATCCGGAAAACGTGATCCCTTACAACACTTGAGCTAGTCCTAGAGGAAATGCTAGGAATCAGGTTTTACCGTTTATCATTTCACATGTGCATATGAGTTTTCCACTGAATCACATATTCCAGGATATAACAGTTATAGTATAGAATATAAACTCTTAATTATAAACATGGAAATAAACATGTTGAACCCCGTGGGAGCTAAAGGTAGGTTTCCTATTCTTTCAACTTATGTGTGTCACTCACGAAGCTATCTTTGCACTTTTAGTGTTTACCTTACTAAGTATCAACTGGATCGATTGGTGTAGATTGCAACAGACTAACACAGAACATAGTAACAAGCAACAAATACCCAACAATTGCCAAGTATGAAGTATTTGAAAGAGAGAAAGCAGTGACGGAAAACGTGGTCACATGGGTGGATATTGCCGAGACGGAAGAAATCATTACATAGTGCATTACTCCTGGATTATCTTGAACAATGCAGACATGTATTCCTTAAATTGAGAATCATGCTTAAGAACGCTTGTCATCTACAGTCAAACCCCCCTTTGCTTCGAGGTCCATAACGAAACCAAGGGTTATTAAGATAACTTTGCGGGTCAACCAGAATAATGCATTAACACTTAATGAATACATGTAATCCTTAGCCAACCCTATTGATACCACGTTCTATCACCCTCAAGGTCCCCGGTTTAAAACTATAATGGGTGTCTTGCAGGTACGATTAGGAACAAAAACACAGAAAAGACAAATATGGTTCAAATCTGGAATCATATTACTCAAGCCCTAATAATAAACATTGGGAACAACAAAGTCATATCCACAATAATTCTCAAACACCAGAGGTGAATACTACATCAATCTTAACACTACTACGTGATTTTCCATCACCCGGATCAGATCCACCCCATGTGCCTACAAGAAATTACTCATACATAGAGGAGAGGAGCATGATGGTGATGATGAAGGGGCTGTTGGTGGCCATAATGATAACAGAGGTGTTGTTGGAGACGATATAGTGCACTGAGGGGGGATCTAGTTCTGAGAACCTGATTGAATTGTTCATGAACGATCGTCTCTTTGTCAGCATGGACCTTCGCCATTTGGTTTGCCGACTGGATGGAGGGGATGAAGTTCTTGCATCATCGCGAAGACACTTTGGCGTGGATGAAGGACGTGTTCGCTTCCTCCCCTGAAGCCCGGTGATCCTTGACGCCTGCCTCTTCCTCGCCCGCTCAATGGCAGCGAGCCTGATTACGAGCTACTTAAGAAGCCTTCTTAGGTTGAACTCCACTGTTGTGAGCTGCCTACTTTCCTGCACGACATGAAGACACAAGAAGACCTCATTTGTAATGCGGAATTACACCCTCGTTGTCCTCTGCATCTTAATCTTCCGACGCGAAGGTTGAGGTGTGCTGCCCGGGCGTTGCCATGCCTTGATGACCATCTTTGTGAAAGTGGGGGAAGCACAGCCGAAAGGATTCAAAACGGGACCGCGTAAGCCGATGAGGGTGGTAGCACTAGCTAGGAGGGGGGAGTGATGAGAGCATGATGTCCATGCTGCCATCAGGAGGAAAGATGGCAACAACGCCTCCAAACAAATGTTGCAGAAGAACTTATCGATGCTAACAAGCATGAAACCCTTCCTCTCGTTACTCCACGTGAATCTTCCATCCTTGCATTTGATTTCATGCAGCCCCGCTACGTCGATCGCAGCTCTAAATTTTCCCATAATCCGTTTTTAAAGTTTGTGGTTGGTTTTTCTCTAGCCTCATAGATCAAATTAAAGTCGCCATTGATCAAATTAATTCCTAGCTAGCTCTGCAAGGAATTCGTCTTTGTGGGCATCATCAGCCGGCCGTAAGGAGGCCGACGATTATGGACACGTCGTCAGTGATGGAGAAGCGCCCAACCGCGTCATGGTCAGGATCTCCTTGTCTCAGAAAATGGCCACCCTGCCACACGGGCCAATTGCCCGCTGACCAAATATCAATACCGGGCTCTTGTGACTGTTTTTCTCAATCACAGCACAGCAATGAAAAGGTTGAATATGCAATAGAACTACTGCTACCTAAGCAGAGTTAGGCACTCCACAACTCATATAATGTACAGAATTTGCACTTTGGTCTATCACAATTTACAAGCATCCTCACTCTCGAGTACACAGACTATAGCAGAACCTGCAGCCGACTGGCCATTTCAAGTGGGTCCCCAACGGATGTGATTCCAGAGAAAAGGGCCCGGCAAACCGCGGATGACCGGCGGGCTCTGCATTATCAACCCTACGCAGACACAGACAGCGGCAATGGCGACCAAGGATAGCACCGCGGGCCTGTTCGACAAGAACCTGTTTGGGCAGGGCCGGTAGGCAATGTGCTGGAGCTGGACACATTGTCTGCATCCCGGTGGGCTTTTCTCGACATCAAATACGGTCTGATCAGTTGATCTCGGCCGACCTGCATCTGCGTGCTTTTCGGCGATACCAGTGGTGGTCATGGAAACAGACACATGGGCCGCAGGTAACCTGCTGTTGATTTTGTTCTGGACCATCTGGATGTAGGACGTGTGCCCTCTCCTTCGAGCGTAATCCTCTGGAGTGTACCCGCTAGCATCGCGGGCATTCTTCCAGGTTTTGATCCCCAGCTGCCACATTTAGGCCGAATGAGTTCAGGAAAGAAAATAAAAGACAGGGAGAAAATGTTGCAAGCAGAAGCCACTCATTAACCATAGTTTCAATGTCTTTGATCCAACACCGATGTAGAACTCTGCTGTTACTACTCAACAAGGTTCTGATTTGCACACACACTAGATTTTGTTGTTGTTGTTGTAGTTGTTGAGAATTTATCAATTCAGGAAAAAAAATTAGCATGAGAGTTCAGTGCAAGTACCTGTTGGGGATCATCAGTTAGAGCATCCAAAACGGCAGCAGCATTACTGATGGTAGCTGCAACATGGAGAGGTGTAATATCCGATGGACCAGTCATGTCAGGCGTGAACAAGAACCGAGCTGGTGTGGCCACGGCTCCACTGCCCACCGGTGCAGATTTCGTTGTGTATCTCAATAGGCTGGCAACCAAAGGCTTCGACCGCTTGTTGACAGCTGCGAATACTAAGCTCTCTCCCAGGACAAACTCAACTGGTGAGGCGATATCGATATTGCCCTGGAACAAGGTGTCCAGCAGCATCTTTACGACGCCACACCATTCCTGATCAACTGCAAAGGACAGGAGCCATCTAAATCTTGCAGCAGGAAAACCCACAACACGATGTCGAAATTGTTGTGGAGCCTTAGATGATGTAGCTCGTGTGTGGCTCCTTTGAAGAAGCCATCCTATTTCATGCAGGAACTTCAAGGCTTGGCTGCGGGAAGCCATCAGATCTTTTCTTCCTTCACCAAATGCAATTATATTCAGTTTCTCCTCCAACATTCGAATCTCACAGCATATAGATTCTTCCGCGACAACAAAGGGAAAGGAAATGCTGCTCTGATCATAATCTTCAACCTGGAAAAGGAATCAAGAAATCATGTAATTTAAAAAGGGAAATGAGGATGTATAAAGAGAAACAACTCAAAGAATGTAAGAGAGAAAAGGAGAAATAACTAACCTCTATGAACCCCCTTCCACTTGTAATAGGGAAGGAGCAAGAAAAGGTCAAACATTGAGGGCCTTGCTGAATCCTAGTATCATCATGTAGTTTTTGTGTTGCTTCTTGGACTAAATATTTCCCATCAAATATACAGAGTAATCTGTAACGAATATCATCATTATTGTCAGTCAAATAAAACCCAGGTCAGGTCAGTGCAGAGTGCAGACTGATGCGTGGTACCTACTTTGTGGCTGGTTGAGCTATGTTAAAGCCTCTCACAGAGAAGTTTGCTGTCGAATTACAAGCAGCCGCAATGGGAGTTACACACAGTATCTGATGCTTGTCGCCTATTACAGGTTGCCAGGGAGACACTAACATAAGCCTGCCTGCAAAGAATGGGAAACCACAAACATAGGAAGCCGTTGGTTGCGCACGTACATAAAAATACAAAAAGAACAAGGATGTAAAAGAGAGAAATAAGGCGAACAAACCATTGCAGCTTAATGTCAGGTGGTCCTGCACCCTAGCATACAACCATCCTTTCTCCCAGAAACCACGGGTGGATATGCTAATAAGATTTTCTATCCAAGGAGCTGGATCGACATTAAGCTTTAGAGAAATCCAGACAAAAGAAAAATAACAGTAAGTGAGGATTATGCTTCTCTATCCAAGGTTTGTAGTTTAGGTTTTCCTATTTGAATTAGTAACCAGTTTATTGACTAGTAACCATAGAGAAGAGATATGCTTATTTAAACACTAAGTATTTATATAACACAGCACTACCTTATCCCACATCCAGTTAGGAAGACGAAGGTAAATAGTTAGAATTACACAACCAGGCCTGATATAGCTTTCCATGTCACTTGGATAATGTGACAGCCAGTTTAGGATCTGCAAATAAAAAACAATTTGATCCAAAAACTTCAAGAGATAAATAGTCAAAAAAAATTGAAGAGATAAAGTTGTCAAGAGAGGCGCTATTCCCAAATTGCATATGGTAAATGACCTGTGCACGTAGATCAGCAGGAAAATCATTTGGCTGTTTACCAAAGAGCTTGAAGATGATTTTATCTGTTCGGCTCTGCAAATGTTTTGGGGCATCAGGGGTAATACAGCTAAAACACAATAGTCAGCAGGTACCCGAAGAGAATCAACCTAAATAATGTACCTCATCTTCCTCGACATAAGCATCATTCAGATCAAAATTCTGCGCACGTCTTTTCACAGGAGGCTCTTCTGGGGACACAAGTCAAGTGGTGCACACATCATTTAATTTCAGAATGTGTACTTATTTGCCTTGTGCAACAGCAGCAGCAGCAATTAATCAAAGGGCTATTTACCTGCATGAACTGGTGGTCTACTTTGATTCCCAACATAGTTACCAGCATTTGATGATGTTGCATCCTTCAGCATATCTTGACATGCCTGTGTGCCAGCAACAGCAGCAAGGTTCTTCAAAAGACTAACCAAAAGATTGGGACCATTGATTTGCTCAGATGAGCTAGCAGCAGCTGCGACGACATAACACTGAGGTTATATGAGCATGGATCGATCGATCGCATATGGACGAGTAAAAAATCAATGTGTAGTACTGTACTGTGCATACGATCCGAGAAACTTACAATCTTGTCCAGCGAGTTGTCTCAATAAGAGGAGCAAGGTGTTGGTCAAGGACTGATTTTCACCCAAGGAATTCACAGCCTCGGCTGGGGCTTTCCTCCTCCTTCTATTATGTGTTGCCAGACGTGAGCGGCAGCTCTTCTTCCCTTCATCAAATTCTTGAACAAGGTGAAACCTGAAAACAAATGTCAAATGATTCTTCCCCTTTAATAAACCATAAAAAGCTTAGACATGAAGAAATTGATTGCTGACTAACCTGCTGCACTGCTGGCAGAACCGATGCTCTATGTTTCTGATACGAACAAGAGTCGACTTGGTATGCGGTTCACACACCTTGTGCCTCCTATGGTAGTCCCTGTCGTCGCCCAGATCCGCGTGGCAGCCGTCGACTTGGCAAGATGGAGCAGAGCTGGAAGATGCACCTGCTGCTGCACTAGCAGGTCCCTCTTCTTCGCCGATCTGTCCTCCCCGAACAGCAATCCTTTCATGAGGAATCGCAGTGTTGCTGCACTCCTCGGGGTTATCCACTGTGGTGACTCTCCTCCTCCTCCTCCTCTTGTCAGCAGCAGCAGCACCAAAACTGCCCCCCTCCTCTGCTCGCCCAAGCTCCCTGCTGCCGCACCCCGACGGAGCGTCCGCGTTTGGCGACGGCATGGCCAGGAAGAGGTTGCCATCCCATCTCCAGTCGTTCAAATCCCACTCGTGGCCCTTCTTCTTCTTGTTCTTGAGCCCACTGGACATTCTCCCCCAAACCCCCCTTCCCCCTGCTCTGTTCTGGGCACGAAACAGCCAAAGATCTTGAAATTCAACTAAATTCCCCAACTATAGATATGCATCAGCACGGCAGGGTTAGTCATGCACAACCGGACTATCTTGCTATCTTGGAACCGAATCTTGAGCTGAGAAAAATCAATCAAGAGTCACCCTGGGGAGGCGAAGAGTGAGGATTGGCGGAACCTGGGGCGAAGTATCCTGGGTAGGCAGGACCTCCCCCTGTGCCGGCACATTCGCATCGAGGGAAGCCTCTTTTTCTTCCGCCTTAACTGGCGCTTGGCAGCTTCGTCTCGGCTCGCGAGTCGGACAGTGACACCACGCCATTTGAGCCTTGGAAGAGCAGGACACTCCTTTGTCTTCCATTCGGGGGATGGAGCCGGGCCGGCAGGACGGCTGCCCGTGATGCTTCGGCCGAGCACGTGCTGACGCCGGTCTGGGCCAAAGCATGCCCTCGGCCGGCGGCGCCTTGTACCACTACACCCTCCGCCTGCGCGCCCTATTCGGCGAAGGCAGGTACTAGGCGTCGGTCGACCGATCCGTCTCCTCCCCCGCACCACACGATCTGCTGTGTTTGACCGTCCGATCACTCTTTTTCCCCGACAAACAGAACAGCTCCT
This sequence comes from Triticum urartu, assembly GCF_003073215.2. Classification (NCBI taxonomy): domain Eukaryota; kingdom Viridiplantae; phylum Streptophyta; class Magnoliopsida; order Poales; family Poaceae; genus Triticum; species Triticum urartu. The sequence continues at coordinate 166,227,057 of NC_053028.1, read as the reverse complement.
GCCACCAGCGAGACACGTCTCCCATCCGGGGTTGGGCACTTTCAAACCGAAAACCGAAACCAAACCAAATAGTTTTAACTGAAATAATATAGGCTAAATCCGATTCCGGCTATTTGGTTCGGTTTAAAAACCAGACACTATTTAGTGTTCAATTGTAATCGGTTTTCAGTCAAGAGAACCAAATACTAATCGAACTATGAGTATGCCAACCTTATTTCTCCTTCACGCAAGCACAAGAAGTTGTTGGCTAACTAGTACTCTCTCCATTCCAAAATATAGTGTGTCCGCGCTTCCCGAAGTCCAACTTTGACCATAAATTTAACCAACGAGACCAAGGCGCCGCGACTTCATATTGTACATGTCACCGGTCAAGGTATGAGCGCAATCAACGGAGCCCTGGTGGGGGCGATTGCGAGGCGACCAGCGGTCGCGAACAGAGAGATCGCCGCCGGCGAGATCCGTGACCTATGATAGGAAGGGAGAAGAAAGATCAGTAAATCGGGATTCTCAGAAGGATGAGGATCCGCTGGGCCTGCGGGAAGCATGGCTCCGAACGAGGAAGGCTATCGCCTAGATCGCAAAGGAGAGGGAGTTATCAAAAAGCGATCCGGGAGAGGGCGACAGTATGGGACGTCATCACCAGGATTGTGCGGTAAAAAAGATCCGATCCAAATTGTACGCCATGAAGAAAGATCTTGGAAGTGGTCTAGGGAGGAAAGGGATCAGCCCTGGTACGTATATGGGGATCGGATCGGGGGTGAAGAAGCCACCTGATAAGGGTAGTGTGACCCTAATGCGAGCCAGTGAGGAAAGAGATCGGATCGTGGGGCGCAGCAAAATCATTCGGAATGAGGAAGATCAGGAAACAGATCATCAGGGCGGGAGTATAAAACCCCCAGAAAGTGCGAGCATAGGCACACCTCTCACTATCTCTTTGCCTGCGAGTCCCCTTCCCCAACCCATGGCGAACCAGGGTTCCCGCAAGGATAAGGCCCCCATGGATGCTGATCAAGGTGCGCCACGCATCACGGGGGGGGGGGAGGAACCTCACCGGCGTTCTGACCAGGGGCGAGTCCTCCCAGCAGGGCGAGAGGGCAAGCTTGAGGCGGCTAGGGGCTGGGGGCGACATTGTTGCCCCTAGATTTCCTGTCCACCTCGTCCCTAGGGCTGACGCAGTGGTGGAGCTGGATCTGACCAAGGAGCGTGCGACCATGAGAACCAGGTGGATTGCTGTAGGGCTCTTCTTCTCGCCCTTGCCCTACAGCAACGAAGGCCTCTTCGGTGAGCTCAAGAGCAAGTGGGGCCTCCGTGGGAGGCCCGACTACAAGCCCCTCAAGAACAACCGCTTCCTCTTGAAGTTTGAAAGGGAGGGTGATCGCCGCTTCATCCTCAACAACGGCCCTTGGACCCATCAGGGGGATGCTTTTCTCATGGTGGCGATGGATGGCGGGGCGCGTCCGGGAGACGTGGAGGTCGCCCACATGCCCATTTGGGTGTGTATCCACGACGTACCTCCAATCATGCTGGACGAGGGCGTCGCCTGGAAGCTTGGGGCCCTGCTAGGAGAAGTCCTGGAAGTGGACACAAACAACAATGGTAAGATTTGGGGCGATTTCATTCGGGTCCGTATAAATCATGATGTAGATGAGCCACTCTGTAGTAGGATTAAGTCCCATGACAAGCCAAAAAATGAGTTGTTTTTCCAGGAGGGCAAGTATGAGCGAGTGCCACGCTTTTGTGGTTTTTGTGGTTTCATAGGGCATGGTCAACGCGATTGTAAGTTGCCGGAGGACCTCCAAGAGATGAGGTTCACGGCAACAATGCGTGCCTCCCCTTACAAGAAAAGCAACAGTAGAGGAGGCTATGTGGCCCCGGTAGCATCTAGTGCTCGCCGTTTTCTCAGTTTTGGGAAGGAGGTGCTGCAGGAGAGGAGCCCAATTCTAGCCAAGCCAGATCATGAGAGAATTTCGGAGGAAATCCTAACTGACCCTTTGGTGCAGGCAGCTATTGCTGCTGTCAGTGCAGTAAAGGTGTCGGATGGGAGCGTCAAAGCCACGGCTCAGAAGACCACATCTTCAGGCCAGCCTACAGAGAAGGATGGGGCTGTCGATGCAGGGGTGTTGCTGTCTCTGGGCTTGGACCCTCCTGCCCGTGGTGACGAGCTGGAAGCAGGCCTGAAAGATCATGCCACCCCGGGAGCGCTTAACGGAAGTTTCCCCCGGGTCAGCCTTAATCTAGGGCTGGCTCATGCTGGATCGGGGCCGGCTCGAGTGGAGGAACTGGCTGCTGTTGAAGCAGGCAATGGCCCAAAGAAGAACAGAGAGGATGCTGCGGTGGATAGTGAACCACTGTATCCCCCGGGTTTTGGCCCGATCCCAAGGTTCACCATGCAAGAAAGGGCTTGGACTGTGGAAGGGCTGTTCAACCGAAGGGCGATCAAGGATGGAAGGGTTAGCAAGATCAAGGCCGGTCAGTGGGTGTCAGTGCTGGGAAAGAGAGGTGGCCGTGAGAAGGACAAGTATGATGCATCAAAGGAAGCTGGTAATGAGGGAGGACCTGACAAGACCAAGAAGTTTTGTGATGCAGGTTCTGTGTAGGAGGGCAAGGAGGAGGAAAAGGAAGCAACCGGACCAGGGGCTCCCGGTGAACTGGTGGGTGCCGACGAGGGCGCCCGCCAGGAGCCATGACGATCATGAGTTGGAACTGTCGAGGCCTCGGGCAACCTCGGACAGTTCAAGAGCTAGTGTGCTTAGTGCACACTTACAAGCCCAAGCTCGTCTTCCTTACTGAAACTCGCTAGAATAATAAGTACGTCTCTAATCTCAAGTGGAGACTTAGTCTCCGTCATTGTATCTTGCATCCCGGTGCTGGGAAAGGCGCCAGCATTGCCCTCTTTTATGATGAGAGTGTGGAAATAAAAAAGATTGGCGTGGGGACGAGATACATCAATGTGTTGATCCGCTTGAACCCTAATGGTCCCCAATGGAGAGGCACCTTTGTGTATGGTGAACCAAAAGCTCATGAGCGTCATCTCATGTGGACGCTGCTGAGACATATAAGAGACACTAGCACCCTCCCTTGGCTCATGTTGGGGGATTTCAACGAGACCATGTGGCAGTCAGAGCATTTTTCAGCAACCAAAAGGTCGGAGAGATATATGGAAAACTTCCGCAAAGTTTTGTCAGACTGCAACCTTTTTGTTTTGGGTTTCAAAGGACCAGCCTGGACCTACGACAATAAGCAGCATGGAAATAGCAATGTTCGTGCGAGACTTGATAGATGTGTTGCCTCTCTGGAGTGGTCAGATTTGTTCAGAAACGCTGCGGTGGAACACATCTGCTCTTCAAGATCAGATCATCTCCCAGTTCTGCTAAGATTGGGGAGTAAAAAAGAGTGGAGACGGGGTTGATCAGAACAGAGAGGGTTTGTTCAGATATGAACAGATGTGGGAAAGGGTCGAATCCCTCCAGCCGAAGGTAGCAGAAACTTGGCGCAAGGACGACCCGGCTAGAAATTTACAGGCCCTGGGTGAGAAGATCCGGAGTATGCAAAAGGGCCTTCGTGACTGGGCCAAACGGGATTTTGGGTCTATGCTAGGTAAGACAGCGGGCATTAGGAAAAAGCTGAACAGAATCTGGACCTTACCGCCGACAACGGGGTTAATGGAGGAGGCAGCTAAACTCTCAATGGAGCTGGACGAACTACTGTTGAGAGAGGAAATCATGTGGAGACAGAGATCAAGAGCTACCTATTTGCGAGAGGGTGATAGAAACACCAAGTGGTTTCAGCGTAAAGCCACATGGAGACAGAAGAAGAATGCTATCCTAAAACTAAAGGATGAGAATGGAAATTGGGTTGAGGACACCCAAGGCTTACATGCGATCACAAACTCCTTTTTCGGGAACTTATACAAGAGGGAGGAAGGGATTGATCCTTCGGCTATCTTGGAGTTGGTGTCTGAACGGGTGGATGAGGATATGAACAAAACCCTAACAAAACCGTTCTCGGATGAGGAAATTGGTGATGCACTCTTTCAAATAGGCCCCTTAAAAGCTCCGGGCCCGGACGGCTTCCCAGCCCGTTTCTTCCAAAGAAATTGGAGCGAGCTGAAAGATGAAGTGGTGGATAGTGTGAGGAATTACTTTGCGGACGGGGTAATGCCTGATGGAATCAACGACACGGTGGTTGTACTCATACCAAAAGGGAAAGACCCCCAATCCCTCAAGGACTTTAGGCCTATCAGCCTCTGTAATGTCATCTATAAGGTGATCTCAAAATGTCTGGTAAACAGATTAAGACCTATCCTTGACGAGATCATCTTGGAAATGCAAAGTGCTTTCATACCGGGCAGAATGATTATGGACAATGAAATCATTGCTTTTGAATGCTTCCATAAGATCCAGCATTGCAAGAATGTGAGGGATAACTACTGTGCTTACAAGTTGGATCTAGCAAAGGCTTATGATAGAGTGGACTGGAGTTTTTTGGAGGGAGTCCTTCAAAAATTTGGCTTCTGCAGCAAGTGGACCAATTGGGTTATGCAGTGCGTCAAATCAGTGAGGTATTCAGTGAAATGCAATGGAGAGCTCCTGGAAACTCTCATTCCCTCATGTGGCCTTCGGCAAGGTGACCCGTTGAGTCCATATCTCTTCCTCTTTGTGGCTGATGGTCTGGCGCACCTTCTGAAAAAGGAACTTGCGGATAACAATCTCAACCCAATTAAGATCGCTAGAAACAGCCCAGGCATCTCAAACCTTCTATTTGCAGACGATAGTTTGATTTTCTTCAAAGCGGTGCCTGAACAAGCTGAAGTTATCAAAAGAGTGCTAGAGACTTTCCAGAAGTGCACGGGCCAGTTACTAAGTCCGAGCAAATGTTCCCTCCTTTTCAGTGAAGTATGCCCTAAGGAAACGAGAGAGAGTATTAAAGTCACCCTAGGGGTAACTGCAGAAACTTTTGATAGCAAATACCTAGGTCTGCCGACCCCGGAGGGGAGGATGAAGGATGCACAATTCCAACCAATCATGGAAAGATTCCGGAAGAGGTGTAACGACTGGGCAGAGAAATTCATGTCTTTTGCTGCGAAGGAGACCCATGTCAAGTCTATTGTACAAGCCCTGCCAACCTTCTCCATGAGTGTCTTCATGCTCTCACAAGGTTTTTGTGACAAGTACGAGCAAATGATACGTGAGTTCTGGTGGGCTGAAAGAGAGGGGCAAAGAAAGGTTCACTGGATGTCATGGGATCGGATGACAAGACCAAAGAGAGCGAGTGGTATAGGTTTTAGAGATATGCGCTTGTTTAATCAAGCGCTCCTCGCTAAACATGGATGGAGGCTTATCCAATACCCGGACAGTCTATGTGCGAGAGTTCTAAAATCTAAATACTACCCCAATGGAAACCTTCTGGACACGATTTTTGCGAAGGATGCATCCCCGGTTTGGAGAGCCATTGAATTTGGGCTTGAACTGTTGAAGAAGGGGCTGATCTGGCGAGTGGGAGATGGTAAAAGCATCCAGATTCAAAGGGATCAATGGATCCCGAGGAGGGAAGGCCTTATGACGGCAGCTTTCACTAGGAGATCTCGTATCAGATGGGTGAATCAACTTATGCGGCCAGATAGGAAGGAGTGGGACATAGATCTCATTAGGCAAATATTCCAACCTTTTGATGCTGACGAAATCTGCAAGATCAGAATTCCATCCGCGACGGTGGGCGACTGCATTGCATGGCATTATGAGAAAAAATGGCGCTTTTTCAGTCAGGTCTGCTTACAAGCCTGTCGCAGCTTCAGCGGGTCAGATGTCTATGTGGCCATCGAGCTCTTCCAGCATGTCAAATGATCGCAACATTTGGGATCTCATTTGGAAAGCAAAGGTTCCCGGGAAGGTTCGTATCTTTGCTTGGAGGATTGCTACCAATACTCTTGCCACTAAGAAGAACAAATGGAGACGCACTCTTGAACAGGATGCAACCTGTAACATATGTGGCAACGGTGTGGAGGACGAACACCATGCGGTTATCATGTGCACAAAGAGCAGGGCATTGCGCTCATCTATGAGAGATTACTGGTCCCTCCCAGAGGAGAACAAGCTGTGGTATACTGGAGAGGATTGGCTACAGCTTGCTCTGGGTACGGGAGATGAGGAGATGCGCACAAAGCTTTTGCTCCTCCTCTGGCGCTGCTAGCATCTGCACGAGGACTGCCTACGCAAGAACGGGAGAGAAACTATCAGGAGTTCGGTGCTATTCTTAAAACAGTATGAGGAAGACCTGAGAAACGCTTTAGCTCCGGAGGAAGAGAAAAGAGGGAGTACCATCTCAAAGCGGAAGGGGAGGGAGTACGTGCATGGGCACGCCCCCCAAGAGGACAAGTGGTCGCCACCTACTCGAGGAGTGGCAAAAATTAATACTGACGCTGCTTTTTAGACAGATTCGGGTGAATGTGCAGCGGGTGTTGTTGCTCGCGATTACCAAGGTCTTGTCTTCTTGTCGGTCTCCAGGGAACTGCCTGTCAGTAACAGCGCTGAGGAGGCCGAGGCTCGTGCGGCATTGGTGGGTCTACAGACCATGGCCAGGTACTATAACGACGAGGTGGAGATAGAGGTGGATAACCAGAATCTTGCTTCAGAACTGGCCGCTCATCATCCAACAAGATCGGCTCAGTTTGGGCTGATAATGGACATCAAAGAGGCAATGGCGGGCTTCACTGCCTACAGCGTTGGGTGGGTAAACCGAAAGAAGAATGTTTTGGCACATGAACTAGCTGCACTGAACAGGAGTAATGGTGATCAACTGGTGATCGCAGACATCCCGATAAGTTTACGTCCCAGGATGCTTGCTGAGTGTATTACTCCTCCTGGGTAGTTTCTTACTGCTCTGTTCTAAAAAAACAAGACCAACTGCGGCGGGAGAAAAAAATTATATAATTGAAAACTTCTTTCAAATACGAATTCACTAATATAATTTTTGCTCCCGCCGCAATCGGTCTTGGTAGTTAAATTTACGGTCAAAGTTGAAGCACGGGGATAGAGGAAGCACTACATTGTGGAATGGAGGGAGTATGTTATTCCAACAATTGTATATTGAACTAGTGGCTTGCTCTAGACCCCACAATGACTGCCATGGCGCTGCACATCCATATTCGTCATTGTGGCAGAGCCGCGTGTCAATTGCCATACCACTGCCAACGAGGATGTCTGAGACCAGATGACCGTCATCAGGGGTGTGGAGTTGCCTTCGACAGAGCGTGCCAGGAGAGAGGAGGATCGTCACGACAAGGCGCAGAAACACACCAATGTGGAGGTCCCGCGGGGTCATCTAACTTTGATAGTCGCTTAACCTCCTAGGTACGACCAGAGAGGTCGCCTCTAGGGCCATCAACTTGTATAACTCATGCCATATTCACTAGGATAAGAGGGTGCAAGTCGCTGTCCGCGGGGCATCGAGGAACTTCCCCAGCATAACCGTGTGGGCATCGGAATCCGATGACATTATTGTGGCGCTCGCCGGCGAGGAACTTGCCTGACAACACTCACCTTGGTTGAAGCCGATGTCTCCTCTTGTTAATGTCTCTGGTGCTTTTTCTAAAGATTAATGATAACATAGGTCATTATTTCCAGATGCAAGAAGGATTGAGACAGGGTGGCATGTCATGCATGCTGGTCGACAGGAGTACGCTCTGGCCGATGCGCGTTCATGATGTCGTGCGCAACAACATGATCGATGGTGTGTTCCCGCGCGGACGCAGAGCTGTTCGTGCTGCTTCGCTAGCCTGAAGTTGTAGCCTTCTGCTGTTATCTACACGCCCGGACTTCACGAGCGAGCGAATTGGTCATCCGAGAGCATGCAAGTTCACACGCACGCCGGCGCGCCAGCTTGTCCGCCACCAGCCGCACCACGCCCACCACCGTCACCTTAGAGAGGTTGTACTGGAGCGCGTCAACCCCACCCAGCATGCCGGTGGTGCTGCCTCGTCCCGCTGCTACTATGCGCCAGATGGAGATGGCTGGCGCGCTCTCGAGCTTCTCCTCGTCGCCGCCCCTGGACTGGGTTCCCTCGCCCGTGCATCAAGGAAGTGGAGAAGAGGAGGTCGAGGACTAGGACGAGGTAGCCCCACCGAGCGCGTGGCTTGCCTTCATCGCCCTTGGCCTGGCCATGGGACGCAATGAATGCAAGATGTTTGATGAAATACCTCAATAAGCCAGGAAGAAGATAGGAGAGAGAAATACTGCCACATGGACAAAGACCGGTCAAAACCATGCTGAGTCAGCAGCGATACCAGGTCTGCCCACACAAGGGACTGAACTTGCCCGGTTTCAAGAGTTGGGAGTGCAAGTTGTTCGGTTTTGGAGTCGAGGGACTAAATGTAGACTTCACGAGGAGTTGAGGGACGAAAATTATACTTTTCTCTACTTTTTAACATGGTTGTAGATATGCTAGCAGTTCTTATTGCTAGAGCCAAGGAGGACGACCAGTTGGGGTGGGCTCATTCCTCATGTTGTTGATGGTGGAGTGTCCATCTTGCAATATATGGACGATATTGTTATTTTCATAGAACATGATATGGCAAAGGCTAGAAACCTGAAATTGGTCCTATGTCTTTTTGAACAACTGTTTGGATTGAAGATTAACTTCAACAAGAGTGAACTTTTCTACTTTGGGCGCACCAAGGATGAGCAGGAAGACTACCGGCAGTTGTTCGTGTGTGAGTTGGGTCCCTCCCTTTTAGTTATCTGGGAATACCAATTTACCACTACCAACTCACAAACAAGGAGTGGAAAGATAGATTTGAGAAGAAACTAAGCTGCTGGAAGGGCAAGCTTATGTCTTATGGCGATCGGCTAATCCTTGTTAATTATGTACTCACAAGCATGCCTATGTTCCTATTATCCTTCTTTGAAGTTTGTCCAAGCCATGAGAACAAAACAAAATAAAAGCCGTGAGATTGGGCTTCTATCGATCTCGCTTCTTTTGGCAAAGCCATGAGAACAAACAAAATACCGTTTATCCAAATGGGATATCATTTGTAGGCCGAAGGACTAAGGAGGTTTAGGCATAGAAAATCTTGAAGTAAAGAATAAGTGTTTGCTAAGTAAATGGTTATATAGACTTTCTGTCAAGAGGGGTGTGGGTTGGATACAATTATTTAGTAACAAGTATCTAAAATCCTAAACTCTTGCACAGGTCACGGCGCAGCCGAGTGACTCACCTTTTTGGAAAGGGTCGATGGGGTCAAAAGTGGCCTTTTTTAATAGGTCAAGTTTATAGTAGAGAATGGAAATACTACTAGTTTTTGGGAGGATGCTTGGCTGGGGGAGACACCTCTGGCACTACAGAACCCTACCCTGTATATCATGGTACAATGTAAAGGAACCCTTGTTAGTACAATTCCCAGTTCCATTCCACTAAATATTCAGTTTAGGCGGGCTTTGGTCAGCGATCAATGGGATAGATGGATACATCTTGTGCGTAGGTTGACGGAAGTTAACCTTTCTGATGGGCCAGATGAAAGGACATGCGGTGCCCCCATGTGTGATTTTGGTAATTGATGACATTCTCTATGGACTAATGGTTGCATTGAGTTATATTTGAAGGATTTGTCCATAGGCACTTCTTGAAGTCCATGTGTTGCTTTCAAGGAGTTTATGTGTTGACCAAGGTGCTATTAAGGAATTATCCAAAGATTGGTCATGTGAGAGTTGATCTTATTGCAAGCATTTCTTGAAGAAGAAGATTGTGTGATCATTCATGCTTACCTTCAAGGCATCATCCAAATGAAGAGAGTTGGAAAGGTTCAAGGTTGATCAAGACTAAGTCAAGAGTTAATCAAGTTGATCAAATCACAAAGCATAGAAGATGTACCGCGGGGGATCAAGTGATCCCATGGTATGATAAGCATTGACCATTACGCTTTGTGTACTAACCCATAATCTTCGTGAGAGTTCTTTGTGGGGTTAGGTTGCGGTGTGCATGTTCAAGTGATGCATCACGAAGAGATCAAGTGCTTGAAGATTGTCGTCCATTGCGGTGATAATGGACTTGTGAAGATGTGCCGAAAAGTGGCTCACCCATAATGGAGTATGGGGGAGCAATCTACTAGTCTTCACCGAGCCAACGCAATCAAGAAAGGTGGTCCTACTTGAGGAAGTCAAGATCGTCTACATCTAGCTCAAGTGGACTTTGTGCAAGGCAAAGGTTTGGCCTTGATAGGTTCTCTATTTTACCGGTCTCATAGTGGTAGTTTGGAGACCGGGTTATAGGATCGTTTGCCGTACTATCAAGGGGGACTCTCAAGTGAGTAGCTTGATCGTATAAATTCATAGAGAGCTCAAACCATTGCATGCTTGCATCATCTTTCTTGGTTCTTGTTTGGTTTTATCCTTGTGAGATTTGGAGCTTATGGTCATCTTCTTGACAAGCTCGAGTTCATCGAAAACGGAGTTCACATGCTTTTTCTATTGCGTTTTGGTGTTGGAGGTTTTACCAGTCTTATTCGAGGAAGGGTTCTCACCATTTTCTTATAGGACTTTTCTAATTTGCTTCTTATTGTTTTTTCTATCAAGATTGTGTTAGCCCTTGTCGCTATATTTCCAACAAACTTGGTTTCGTTGAATTCGGAGTCCGTTTGCAGAAGTTGTGTCAGTTTTGGTGTCCTTATAAAAGCTGCAGCGGTACTACCGCTCGTGGGAGCGGTACTACCGCTTGGAGGGGGTGTAATTTTTTACTACCGCTCTTGGGAGCAGTACTACCACTTGAGAGGTACTACCGCGGCTACTTCCATGGCTACTTCCACTCCGGACCAAAAACTCGTCACAAGTCCAGCGGTGGTACGCACAGATGTATTTTTTAGTACCGCTCGCAAGCAGTAGTACCGCTACCCTTTGAGATAGTACCGCTACACCTAGCGGTAGTACCATGAGGACGAGCGGTAGTACCGCTCTGTGCGGGCTGTGAGCATAATAGTTGGTTTTTCCCCACCTATAAAAGGGGGTCTTCTTCCCCAATAAACCATATCCTTTGAGATCGTGTTCTTCCCCCATTGTTGACCTTCTTCGAGCTTGCTAACTCTCAATCCCTCCATGGATTCTTGCTCGTTTTGTAGGGAAAAGAGATAAGAGATCTAGATCCACTTTTTCACCAATCACTTTCTCCTCTATTTGAGAGGAACCCCTTGGATGTAGATCTTGGAGTTCTTGGTGTTCTTCCTCTCATTTTCCTCCCTAGCATTAATTGCTTCGGTGGGATTTGATAGAGAAGGACTTGGGCACTCCGTGTGCCCTTTACATTGCATTTGGTGCATCGGCTTGAATTCTTCACGTGATACGTGGAAGTTACAAGTTGAGAAGCTTATTACTCTTGGGTGCTTGTTACCCTTGAGGTTGTTCCTTTTGGGTGCTTGGGCGCCCTAGATGGTTGGTGGTGTTCAAAGCTCAATCATTATGGTGTAAAGCTCCGGGCAAGCGTCGGGGTCTCCAATTAGGTTGTGGAGATCGCCCCGAGCAATTTGACGGGTACCGGTGACCGCCCCAAGGGTTGCCAAAGTGTACGGATTCGGTGACCACCCCGAAGGGTCGCCATTTATACGGGTTCGGTGACCACCCTCAAGGGTCCCTTAGTGGAATCACGACATCTTGCATTGTGCGAGGGCGTGAGGAGATTACGGTGGCCCTAGTGGCTTCTTGGGGAGCATTGTGCCTCCACACCGCTTCAAACGGATATTAGCATCCACAAGGGTGTGAACTTCGGGATACATCGTCGTCTCCACGTGCCTCGGTTATCTCTTACCCGAAATCTTTACTTATGCACTTTACTTTGTGATAGCCATATTGTTCCTTGTCATATATCTTGCTATCACATAATTGTTTATCTTGCTTAGCATAAGTTGTTGGTGCACATAGGTGAGCCTAGTCGTTTTAGGTTTTGTGCTTGACAAATTAACCGCTGAGTTTATTCCGCATTTGTTCAAGCCTAAACTGTAATTATTTTAAAGCGCCTATTCACCCCCTTCTAGGCGACATCTTCGATCTTTCACTAGATACCTTGCACTGGAAACTTTCAGTATCTGTAGTCTTTTCGGTGAAATATATGTGCATAGACTTGATAAACACCTGTCCGATCCCTAGGTCGCTGCACATCTGGAAAAGGTGCCATTGAAAATCAAGTGTTTCATGTGGTTTGTACATAAGGGAGTGATCTTGACCAAAGACAGCTTGGAAAAATGTAGTTGGGAGGAGAGTAAATGGTGTTGTTTTTGTAATCAGGATGAAATGATACAACATTTATTTCTCTCATGCCCGCTAGCCAGGTTACTCTGTTGTACGGGGCGCGAGCCTGTTTTGAACTCGGGCGTACAATTTGTGTTTCACTCAGTGTCAGTCCTTCACCTCTATATCGAGTTTTTTTCGGGGCATGGTTAAACATGGTAGAGTCTAACACTGCAAAACATATTCGAGTAGGAGTGTGTATATTACTTTGGATCATATAGAACTGCCTAAATGACGTCACTTTTATCAGACAAACCATTGTTAATTTTTTACAGGTAATCTTCCGAGCATCTGGATGGATTTGTACATAGTCATTACCCAACCATGCGGATCACAGAGAGATTATGAACTTTGCGTGCAACCGTTGGGAGATAATAGCACGGAATATATATAACAAGTTTGGATGGCGGTCCAATAATAGGATATACGGCTAGTCCATTTATCCTATTTTTGCCGGTTGTGTCACTTTTTCCGTTTTTTTGTTGGTCTTTGAGACACCATTTGGAACTTTAAACCTTGTTATGTCATTTTTTAAATAAAGATGGTTATGTGCATCATGTGATGCAGAGGCCGGGGTAGTCCTTTTTTTTTAAGAAAAACATATGTACGCCGTGGTCCAAGTTCTAAGAGCATCTTCAATAGGTGCGCGTCCCACTAATTTTTTTTACAACACCGAAATAGTTTTTTTTTGTGCGCAGAAGGGCGCTTGCTTCTACAGCCGCTGCAAAATATGACGCGACGCTATGGCTCTAGCAAGCGCGCTAAATTTACAGCACACCCAGCACAAAGTACATTTCTCACTAAACCAAAAAGACCAAACACACAAAAAATAAATCAACAATAAATAGTTTAATTATTATTATAACTCAAACAAATATTTTATATTCCAATACAACAAATAGTTCAACAATACAACATCAAACATACAACAACAAATTAGTTTTGTCGCCCATTCCATGCCCACCACTCCTTAATTAGATTCTTCTGAACATCAGCATGCGTTTCGGCACGTCAAATGGCATGATAGGAGGCAATAAATCGAGCCACCCTCGCAGCCCTCCTTTGCATTCGCATGGGACGCCCCAATAACTCATACTGAGAATAGTCTAAATCTTGCCCACGCTCATTCTCGATGATCATGTTATACATGATCACATAAGCGTTCATGATGTATCAAAGGATCTTTTGATCCCAAAATCTAGCTGGTTCTCCCACAATAGAAAATTGGGCTTAGAAAATCCTGAAAGCTCTCTCCACATCTTTCCTAGCCACCGCATGAGCATTGTGGAAATCAAGATTTTTCTTACCGTCCGATTTTTTCAACGGCTTCACAAATGTTTGCCACTTTGGGTAGATGCCATCCGCAAAATAGTAGTCATAGTTGTGTGTATGACCGTTTGCTACAAACTCCAATGGGGTAGTTTCACCATTTGCAATCTTATTCATGAGTGGTGACTAATTAAGAACATTGATGTCATTCAAAGATCCAGGCGTTTCAAAAAAAGCATGCCAAATTCAAGTCTCCTGATCGGCTACTTCTTCAAGGATTATAGTGGACCCTTTTTCTGGCCGTGGAATTGTCCATGCCATGCCTTAGGACAGTTCTTCCAACTCCAATAAATGCAATCTATTGAGCCAAGCATACCTGGAAAACCGTGAGCATTGTTCATCTCCAAAAGCCTTGCGGTGTCTTCAACATTGGGAGCTCTCAAATATTCCGGACCAAACACTTGCACAATTCTGATTGTGAAGCGCTTGACGCACATGATGGCTTGACTCTCAGCCATGGCCAAGTGGTCATCAACTAGATCCGCCGGAATACTGTATGCCAACATACGCAAAGCGGCTGTCACCTTTTGAAAGGTGCTATGCCCGAGTTCTCTGGCGGCATTCCCCCTCTGCTGAAAAAACCGATAATGGCTCGCTCTCTGCAATGCGTTTGAACAACTCGATAGTCATCCTAAAACAATGTCGAAAGTAGGACTCGGGGTATGTGGGATTCTCCACAAAATAGTTCATAATCAATCTGTCGTGGGTATTGATTTTATCCGTCCAAAATTTCTGACTAGCAATAACCGAACCACCGCGCTTTGGCTTTTTATTGACATGCATAGCTAGGATCATTGCAAGGTCCTCCTCCTCTTGAATATCAAATTCTTCGTCGAAAGAATCGTAGGACGAACTCATCTGCAATATTGAATTTAAACTACTTTATAAAACTACAAACAACATGCACCAAATTCATCTACAAAATATAAAGTTGAAGCAATACATACCTTGCAAGCGTTTTGTCAAACACCTTGTAGGTGCCGAGCTGCAATGGGCCGCCGGGCGCTGTTCGTCAGAGGAATGGTGCGCTCGAGGGGCGGCGGCGAGGAGAGGAGGTGGAGGAAGCAGTGACGGCGCGCGGGGATAGGCGGGGTAAGCACCGACGGGTCGCCCAAGCAAATGGGGAAGGTGCGGGCGGCGGCCCGAGCGCCTGGAGGTTTCAGATCTAGCGGTTGGTGAAGTTGCACGCGAGTCGTTGTTATCCAGCGCGCGGGAACGGGGGCATGAAATAAGCATCGCCCAATGCCGTTTTCCTCCGCGCGCTGAACCCATTATACCGCGCGTGTGATTATTGCGCGGTTGCTGGAGCGCCCATTTCGGCTCTGCGTGCACAAAAAAAGAAGTTTTTTCCAGCATGCAGCTAAGATAGTGCGCATGCTCTAACAGCTAGCAATGAAGCTATTGATATGGATACCTTGATCGCTCATTCTTCCGGCTAGTAGCTAGCTGTGTAAAATTCTCCTCCCATTTTGGAAGGATGGGCGTAAATCCCTATCCATTTCCGCAGGCACAAGCGCTTGTATGTACCTGGCTTTGGGCTGATCGTCATAGGAGAACACACGACAAAAGACTGATCCCCGTCGTCGGGCGTCGTAGGAGGAGAGATGACAGTTTCAAACGCTGGCGACCTAGCTGGATGTTACGGCTATATATAGGGCAGGTTTCTACGAGGTACCATGCAACTTTACCGCCATTACATAGCACAACAAGCAATGGCTTCCGCCATTCCCTCTCTGCTTTTCTGTCTGATTCTTGCTGCTGCTCACCTTGGCAGCTCTTACCACACCAGCTACACCAATGGTGGAAAGCACTTTGTTGTCCTCTCATCCGATCCGAGGAGTCCGTCGACCTGCTCGCCCGTCCCTTCTGGTGAAGTGCCTTGCATCTATCTCTGCATCAGAACCCAGAACCAAACCTCTCATGCTGCTAATGAACTTGTGGTTGTGGTCATTTTTCCGGAGACGGAGGACGGCTGCCAGTAATGCATCGGCTTAGCCCGTGCGCTCCTGCTTCTGGCGCCGGTGCCGGTTCGGGCCAAAGCATGCCCTCGATCGGCGACGCCCTCCGCCTGCGCGCCCTCTTCGGCGACTCAGGCGACTATAAAAAGTCCGGGGTGACGATCCCCTCGATCGGAACCCCACTCCAGTCTCTTCCGGGCGCATCAGAGTACCACGTCACCGTCAGCTACGGCACCCCGGTGCAGAGACTCACGGTGGGATTCGACACGGCCACCGTGGGAGCCACGCTCCTCCGGTGCGAGCCATGCGCCGGGGGCCGGTGCGGCAAGAAGCGGCTCTTCGACCCGTCCCGGTCGTCTTCCCTCGCCCAGATCCCGTGCGGCTCGAGAAAATGCCCGCTGAGCGACTGCTCCGGACCCAGCTGCACGGCGACCCTGACAAAGAAGGGCGCCGTCGTGCTCAACGCCACCTTCGTCACCGACACGCTCACGGTCTCGCGGTCCGTCGCCGTGGACGATTTCAGGTTCGTCTGCTTGGAGACGCGCGGCGCCAGCACGGTGGGCAGCTCGTCGGGAGTCCTCGACCTCAGCCGGGACCCCCACTCGCTGGCGTCGCGGGTCGTTCTGTCGCCGGACACGGTCGCCTTCTCCTACTGCCTGCCCTCGGCCTTCCCCTACTCGGCGGGCTTCCTCTCCTTCGGGCCACGCGCCCGAACATAGTGAGCTACGCCACCCTAAAGAGCAAAGCCTCCCGCCCGAACCTGTACTTCCTCCGGCTCGTCGGCGTGAGCGTCGGCCGGGTGGACATCCCGGTTCCGCCTCACGCACTCGCCGGCGACGCGCTGATGGAGCTGCACACCACGTTCACCTACCTGCAGCCGAAGGTCTATGCGGCCCTCCGCGATCAGTTCAGGGGGTGGATGGGGCAGTACCCTGTGGCGCCGCCGTACGGCGAGCTCGACACGTGCTACAATTTCACCGGCCAGAGCAGCGTCGGGGTGCCGGCGGTCGAGCTCACCTTCGAGGGCGGTGCGGGCCTGGAGCCCGGCGTCCAGCAGACGATGTACTTCAAGGACCGCGGTAACATCTTCTCCGTCGGGTGCCTCGCGTTCGCGCCGGTGCCGGCGCACGCACGGGGCATCACGGTTATCGGCACCTTGGCTCAGGCGACGACGGAGGTGGCTTACGACCTGCGTGGAGGCAAGGTCGGGTTCGTCCCCAAGAGTTGCTTATAACTGATCATCATGGGTGCATTACACACGCATCGCACGTGGGTGTCTTGAACGTTTGCGAATGGGGTAATAAAGGGTCAGTTCTTCGTGGCTTAAGCTTGTCGAGAGACCAGCTTAAGCTTCTCTTCGACTTTAAATACACCCGGCCATGTTATTCGGTTTATGTCGTCCGGGCTTATTATCAAGTGAAATAATAATATGAACTATAATCTATTACTTTTTTAATAACTAGCAAAAAGGCTCGTGCGTTGCTACGGTTTGAACATTGGCCATGTCGACCGCTCATACATGTAAAAGTGGCAACCTAGAGGCTTCTTCCTATACTCAGATTGATCTAACAATATTCAGATTGTGCAAAGTGCAATTAACATGGAAATTTTCATCAATTGTGGGAAAACCTAAATCCAACTTCTAGTTCAAACCCATTTAATTAAATTCAAATGAGTTTTAATTTAAACCTTTCGCTTATGCTCATTTCTATTTTTCCTGAATCAACCACATTTTTGTGAGTCCGGAAAAAATAGCTCCTTGCCAAAAACCCATTCCTAACCATCTTTCCCTTTTGCTCTCTTTTAAATTTAATAAATAGAAAGAAAAGAGAATAAGATAGAGGAACAACAGCCTGCCAGGTCGGCCCAACCATCCCCGCAGCCCACCTAGTCCCTATAACCTAGCTACCCCTATTCCGGCCTGGCACTCGACACCGGCCACTGCGCCATCAGCTAATGCCGGCGAGCACGCCGCCCATTCATCGCCCGGTCTCCTCCTCGGCTCCCTCTCCACCTCTGCTGCGACACCTACGCCATTCCTAGCGGTCGGCTGAATGCGCTCGACCACCTGCGTGCGAGCGCGCGCTCGCACCATGCGGTCAGCGCCGCCGCCGCCTTCCTCCAGTGAGCAGCAACCGGAGATCCCCCCCAAATTTACAAAATATTACCTACGGATGCAACCTATAAGTGATAAAAAACGTTTCACACAGAGGAATCTTCGCCTGGGATGACCCATGCAGTAGAAACCTTCTATACTACGCTTTGCACGCTAGGAGAAGACACTGCATGCCTGTTTGGGTGGCCTGTTTTTAAAATTTCGTTTTATATTTTTTGTTTTCCTTTTCCGTCTTTGTATTTTCTACTTTAAATAATTTCGGACTTTAAAAAAGTTCCAAAAAATAAAAAGAGTTTCTATTTTTTAATAATTCATAAATCTTTTCGGATTTTCTAAAATGTTTGCATATTCAAAAAATAATCACAATTTTGAAAACAAAATGTTTGAGAAATCAAAAAATGTTCAGGATTTTATAAAAATATTGTGTATGAAAAATGTTCATGAACTGAAAAATATAGTAAATATTCAAAAACTGTTGACTTACAAATAGTTTATTGATTCATAAAATGTTCGCTGATTAAAAAAATGATCATGCATTTCTAAAAATCTTCGTAAATTTGTTCCACCAATTTCAAGAAAATGTTCGGCGATTCAAGAAATGTTCGCCTATTCAAGAAAAATATTTTAAAAACTGTTCACAATTGTTAGAAAATGTTTGAAAATTTCATAAATGTTCATGATTTTAGAAAAAATTCAAAAAACTGTAAAAATGTTAAGGAATTTGAAAAATATTCACAATTCTAAAAAAATGCTCATGATTTTCAAAAATTATTTATGATTTCATGAAAATGAGAGTGATAGTGTATCTCGGTGATGCTGCAAAATGTGGTCGTGTTGCAGATTATGCTTTTTTCTTCCATTACAACGCACGGCCGTTTTGCTAGTTATATCATAATTGAGTTATATAGTTTCTGTTTATATCCACTGGAGTTATTGCCGAAGTGAAAAGTCTAATATGGACTATAATGTTATAGTTTTGCTATTTCAGATGTGAAATAGCTACCTCAGATCTAAATTTTGGACCATGGGATCCTTATTTGATCTGTTCTCTGTTGTAAATCTCGTCCTAACTCCGATCCGCATTGTTCTGCTTTTCTTTATCAAGAATCATCCGCATCGTTATGCATGTGATTCCTTCATCACGACCATTGTTTCAGCCTCCTTGTTTTCCTTTTTCCGTCAGCCTGTTTCTAGCCGCAGGATGTGGGCTTGGCCCATATTTTGTTTTTTCATTTGTTTGTTTGTGGGCTTGCGAGAGATTTGGAAAAAAAAAACTACCGGCCAAAATTATTTGACTTGGTGTAAGAGGGTTTTCTTCCGTCGCCACCGCGATCTGAGAAATTTAAGTCCCCTTGCCTCTGGTTGCCATCTTGGCACTGATAAGTGGGGACCTTGGATCTTCAAAATCTTTATGGTCTTCGTCAACGTCTAGTGATCATCATAATTTTGTGAGAATAAATTTCCCCTTGTTCTTCTAGCGGTGCCATGAGGTTAGAGAGTTTTCTGTCCTCGCAAATCTTGTTATTCAAAACTGGTGAGTTTATGATGTATCAAGCTTTTTTGGTTGGTGTCGGAGTAATGGGCCACGGGTAGGCAAACCCGAGTCCCATAACCTTTCAAGACATCGGGGCAGGCTGCGCCCCTCAAGACCCCAGGGCGAAGAGCCGTCTTCTGAGGAGTCGACGGTAGGGCGACCGACTGCCCGCTCACGGCCGAGTTTCAGGGACGGCTTCCAGAGAAGCCGGCTTTGGGGAGTCGGCCGGCGACTCCAGCAAACTCATGACCTCATCAAAGGGGACGGGGCAGAGGCGTGGCTACAGTGAAGCCCACTCCCGTCCCTTACCAAGGGCAGGCATGGCCACAGCACGCTGTACCCCGGAAGATCTCCATGCAGCGTGGCACTGTTGCCCGGCCGGCCCTGACATCAGCACCACAATACCAAGTCCTGCGCCCACGACGGCTTGTCTGTACGGCCTGGAGGCAGCGGGGCCCACCAGTCAGCGATACCTCGGGAGACGGTGGGAGAACCGCCAGTTGGACCCGTCGGGAGTCGGCCCGGGGGAGTCGGCCGAGCCCTCCCCCGGGGCCCACGCGCCATTAATCAAGATGAGATGGGGAGTGGCCACAGTGATCGCCCGCCAGGCGGCGGGGCTATTGCCACGACCCCATGACCAAGCCTGCGTCATCAGAAGCACGGCTACAGTAATCAGCGGCCGGCAAGACCCGCCCGCGGCGGACGCGGCCTGTCGGCTTCGGACCAGACCAGTCGGCGGGGCCCACCAGTCGGCGGGCCCCAGCAGTCGGCGGAGAAGTCGGAGGTCGGAGGCACTGACGGTTGGGCCCGCGCCCAGTCGAATTACCATTGTACCCCTGGGGGGTAGGCCTATATAAACCCCCCAGGACACCCATGCAAGGTTGTTGGATCCCGTAGTTCTAGACCATACAGATAGAAGGAGAGAGCTAGCCTTGCCCTCTTCTACCACCAGAAACAGCTCAAGGAGCAACCGTGTAAACACTTGGCCATAGTGATCATGCGGAGACCCCGCAGAGCAGCAGTAGGGGTATTATCTCCCCGGAGAGCCCCGAAGCTGGGTAAGATTCGTCGGCGTGCATGTCTTCGCCTCATCCCGTTTCCAGGCACCGGCGACGTTCTACTCGCCCCCACCATGATAAGCCATCCGTTGGCATATGTCGCACCAAACCCCCGACATTTGACGCCCACCTTGGGGCATGGTGCACCGCCGTCCGGAGATCTGTTCTGGACGGGAACCCTTTTCCTCCCTGGCGAGCGCAGCCAGCCAGGCACGCCAGGCGAAGTCTGCATCGACACGCTGCGCGGCGTTGAGATCGTCTGCGCAGCCAGCTCCTTGGCCGAACTTGTCGGCGAGGTCCGCCTCTCCGACAAACCTGCGTCCGACGCAGGCGCGGGCGGCCCCGAAAACCTCCTCGTGGGCCTTCTCGATCAACTCCACGTTTCCGGCAAGCCTGCTGTAGACTTGGAGTCCATAGGCTCCACCGACCCGATGCTGGTCGACTCCGACACCGCGTCGATCGACGCGTTCCCCACCAATGTGGTGGTCTATGACGAACCTCTCCCCCATGCAGAGAGCGACGGAAGCACCGTCATTGAGGTGCTAGTCATCAGTCATGACGAGTTCCCTGGCGGAGGAGCGCCCGACTCACTCGGCGCAGCGCTGCAAGACCTGACTGCACCCATTCCGGAAGATGCTGACGCGGAGACGTTAGAAGCGCGCCGCCTTCAGCTCATTGAAGGCGCGAAGAAGCTGGCCAGCATGAGACGCTTGTCAGAAGCTTACCAGCGGGAGATGGATCGCGCCGTTGGCGGCTCGCCGGCCCCGGCAGGGCCCAGCCGCCTTGGCGCGGTCCAGCAGCGCGGCGTAGCCATCGCCAGCCTGTTTGGGGCTAGCCGCCCCGTGTACGCTACACCGGCGGAGAACATCCGAGCCGCCCAGGCAGCGGCGGATGAGCTGGACAATTTTGAGGGCGAAGAACGCCGCCTCATGATGGAGCGAGTCCAGCGGCTCCTCGACGCGGCCGCCGCGCAGAACGAGGCCGGCTGTCGCACGGAGGCGACACAGCGGCCAAACGACGACCCGCACCGAGATCAAGGCGTGACGTCTCGGACGCCGACTGGCGGCGCCCGAGGAAGAAAGGACAAGGAGCCGGCTGTCAGCCACAGTCGGACTCGCATTACCATAGAGCGTGACCGAGATGGCCGCCCGAGAGCAGTGGAACGACGGGACGACTGTCCGCCTCCCCCTCTCCGCAAGGAGAGGCGAGTCTCCCCGCCACCTGTTGACCATCCGACTCTCGGTGACCGCCTTGGCCGCCGAGAGGGAGTTGGAGAGAATGACGCCCGCCACCGGATCGACCGACTTCACCGGTCCCTAGCGCTGGAAGAAGAGGACGAGCTGGGTCCGCCTTGTTTCGGGCCCCGCATTCGGGACGAGCCCTTTCCCAGAGGGTTCACGCTCCCAAGAGACACGCCCAAGTATACCGGCTCCGTGAAGCCGGAAGACTGGCTAGTCGACTATTCCACGGCTGTCAGCATAGCAAACGGCAACAAGCGTGTCGCCGTAAAATACGTTCCGCTCATGCTCTAGGGCACGGCCCGGACATGGCTGAACAGCCTAAAGCCCCGCAGCATCAACAGTTGGGTCGACTTCACTGAAGCGTTCATCCGCAACTTCACCAGCACGTACAAGCGTCCTCCCAAGCCTCGTCAGCTCTCCTTGTGCGTGCAAGGTCCTGACGAGTCGACTCGCGACTACCTCATGCGTTGGGCTGAGCTCCGGAACTCCTGCGAGGGCGTGCACGAGGTGCAGGCCATCGAGTACTTCACAGCCGAGTGCCGAGAAGGCACCCTCCTCAAGCACAAGCTCCTCTGCGACGAGCCAGAAACCCTCGATGAGCTGCTGATCATAGCGGACAAGTACGCCACGGCCGACTCCTCCATGAAGGCGAAAATTCAAATCAACACGACTGACAAAGTAGCTCATCAGGCTCCAAGAACTCCGGCGGCAGACGCCGGCCAGCGACAACAGTAGGGCGACAACAAGCACAAGGCCCCGCAGCCGGCTTCCGGCAGCCGGCAGGTCGCGACCGTTGAAGCCCGGCAGCCAGAAGAGCAGCCTCCGCCCAAGCGACAGAAAGGCGGCAAGCCGAACTGGTTGCCGGCCTTCTCCTATGAGCAGACCTTGGATGGACCTTGCAAGTTCCACAGCGGCGCGAAGCCATCGAATCACACCACCCGGAAGTGCCACTGGCTCACCAGGATCGCCAAGGGAGACGGCCTCCTGCCACCCCCGCCCGCTGGGCAGCCGCCTCCGCCTCTGCCCCAGTAGCCGGCAGTCAGGCCAGTCGGCGCAGTACAAGACGAATACCCTGAAGAGCATGGAGCCTATGTGGTGTTCACCAGTGTGGCTGATGATCGACGCAGCAGGCGGCTGCAGCGACAAGAGGTGAACACAGTAGCCTCAGAGACGCCAGAGTTCATGCACTGGTCTGAGAAGCCCATCAGCTGGAGCAGGGCTGACCACCCAGAAGTGATGCCGAGTCCGGGCTCCTATGCCTTGGTCCTGGACGCCACCTTTGCCACGGACAAACGGGCCGCGCGTTTCTCGCGAGTTCTGATAGACGGGGGCAGCAACATCAATATCCTATACAAGGACACCATGGAGAAGTTAGGAATCAAGCAAAGACAGCTTCAGAACAGTCGGACTGTGTTCCACGACATTGTTCCTGGGCTTTCCTGCTCACCAATCGGCAAGATCCTGATTGACGTCCTTTTTGGGGACAAAGATCACTTCCGAAGAGAGTCTGTTTGGT
Source organism: Triticum urartu (assembly GCF_003073215.2). Classification (NCBI taxonomy): domain Eukaryota; kingdom Viridiplantae; phylum Streptophyta; class Magnoliopsida; order Poales; family Poaceae; genus Triticum; species Triticum urartu. The sequence continues at coordinate 166,204,039 of NC_053028.1, read as the reverse complement.
TTGAGGTGGTGGACCTTGAGAGCCCATACCATGCGCTACTTGGCTGACCCGCCTTGGCCAAGTTCATGGCAGTCCCCCACTATGACTACCTCAAGATGAAGATGCCCAGTTCCAGGGGAATTCTGACTGTGGCCGGCGACTACCGGAAGCCGTCCGCTTGTGCGGCCGAGAGCAGTCGGCTGGCCGAGTCCCTGGTGATCGCAGCCGAGAAGCGACTCCTTGAACGAGTTGTGGCGATGGCCGGCAAGCAGCCGGAGATTTCGCCTGACCCAAAGGAGTCGGAAGCCGAAGGTTCGTTCAAGCCGGCCAAAGAGACAGAGAAGATACCCTTGGATCCGGAGCACCCAGAGAGGTACGCCATCGTAGGTGCAAACCTCGACAGCAAATAGGAAGGCGAGCTCGTCGATTTCCTCCGTGAAAATCGGGACGTATTCGCATGGTCTCCCAAAGACATGCCAGGTGTACCGACGGATTTCGCCGAGCACAAGTTACATGTCCGATCTGATGCAAAGCCGGTCAGGCAGCCCCTGCGCCGCTTATCAGAAGAAAAGAGAAGAGTTGTCGGAGAGGAGATAGCCCGACTCCTAGCAGCCGGCTTCATTATGGAAGTTTTCTTTCCGGAGTGGCTGGCAAATCCGGTCCTGGTGCTAAAGAAGAACAAGCAATGGCGAATGTGTATTGACTACACGAGGCTCAACAAGGCCTGCCCCAAGGACCCATTTGCTCTACCAAGAATTGACCAGGTGATAGACTCCACAGCCGGATGCGAGTTGTTGAGTTTCTTGGATGCATACTCAGGATATCACCAGATCAAGCTGAACCCGGCTGACAGATTGAAGACCGCCTTCATCACGCCGTTTGGAGCATTCTGCTACCTCACCATGACGTTCGGCTTAAGGAATGCCGGCGCCACCTTTCAGCGTTGCATGCAGAAGTGCCTCCTCAAGCAGCTCGGCAAGAACGCCCACGTCTACGTAGATGACGTGGTGGTGAAGACGGAAAAGCGTGGAACGCTGTTGGAAGACCTCAAGGAGACCTTTGAGAACCTACGCCGGTTCCAGATCAAGCTCAACCCCGAGAAGTGTGTCTTCGGAGTACCAGCCGGCCAGCTGCTAGGTTTCCTGGTCTCTGAACGCGGCATAGAATGCAACCCAGTAAAAATCAAGGCCATCGAGAGAATGGAGGTACCCAGCCGACTGCTGGATGTGCAGAAGTCCACCGGCTGCTTAGCATCCATCAGCCGATTCATCAGTCGGCTGGGCGAGAAAGCTCTCCCCTTATACCAACTCATGAAGAAGACCACTTTTTTCGAGTGGAACCATAAGGCGGACGAAGCTTTTCACCAGTTGAAGAAGATGCTGACTACTCCACCCGTCCTGGCGGCTCCGACTCCTAAGGAACCTATGCTCCTGTACATCGCTGCCACCAACTGGGTAGTCAGCACAGTCATGGTAGTGGAGTGCAAGGAGGAAGGCAAGGCGCTGCCTGTCCAGAGACCAGTATATTACCTGAGCGAGGTACTGTCGACCTCCAAGCAGAACTACCCCCACTACCAGAAGATGTGCTATGGCGTACACTTTGCTGCCAAGAAATTGAAGCCTTATTTTCAAGAGCATCCAATCATGGTGGTCTGCACGGCTCCACTTGCCAAGATCATCGGTAGCCGAGATGCTTCTGGTCGAGTGGCCAAGTGGGCCATAGAGCTGGCTCCTTACACCATCTACCACCAGCCCCGCACCGCTATCAAAACAAAAGCACTGGCCGACTTCCTCATCGACTGGGCCGAGACCCAGTACCTGCCTCCAGCGCCTGACTTCACCCATTTGCGGATGCACTTCGACGGCTCCAAGATGCGCACTAGCTTGGGAGCCGGCGTCGTCCTCACCTCTCCCAAAGGCGACAAGCTCAAGTATGCACCGCAAATCCATTTTGCCGCCTCCAACAACGTTGCCGAGTACGAGGCGCTCATTCACGGGCTCCGGCTTGCCAAAGAACTTGGCATCCGCAGGATCTTGTGTTATGGCGACTCGGACTTAGTGGTCCAGCAGTCATCCGGCGACTGGGACGCGAAAGACGCAAACATGGCGAGCTACCGTTTCCTCGTGCAGCAACTCAGCAGGTATTTCGAAGGGTGCGAGTTCCTCCATGTGCCAAGAAACGACAACGACCAAGCAGACGCCTTGGCACGAATCGGCTCTACCTGCCAAGCAATACCATCTAGCGTCGCCCTTCAATGCCTCCTCAAGCCATCTGTCAAGCCTTCACCAGAATCAGACTCCATTTTTGTGCCGGCTCCTCCCGAAGACGGCGGATCCGACTCCAGAGCTCCGGCAGACGGAACGGGGACTTTGGCGGATGACTCCAAAGCCGCCACAGTCGAGCCCGGCCCGGGGACTGCGGTGGCAGACTCGAAGATTCCAGAACTTGGCCCAAGGACCGCGCCAGACAGCCTGGGGACTTCATCAACCCAGCAAGCGGATGTTGACTCCAACCCGCCGCCTCCCAGCCCAGCCGCCCTCGTCCAAGTCGCAGTTTTGGTAGTCGAAGAAATAGCAGCACCCTCATGGGCCCAGCCCATCCTCAAATTCCTGGTGAACAAAGAGCTACCAACTGATGAGACCTCAGCTCGGCAAGTACAACGCCGGGCGGCAGCCTATACCATAATCAACAGAGAGCTGGTCAGGCGCAGCGTCACTGGTGTCTACCAGCGCTGCGTAGAGCCAGAGCAAGGCCAGGCGATTCTCAAAGACATCCATCAAGGCGAATGCGGCCACCATGCGGCTTCAAGAGCACTCGTCGCCAAAGCCTTTTGGCACGGTTTCTTTTGGCCGACTGCCTTGGAAGAGGCCAAGGAGTTGGTCCAAAAATGCAAAGGGTGCCAGAAGTTCACCTCCAAGCCGCACCAGCCGGCTTCTACGCTCAAGACCATCCCCATTTCCTGGCCTTTCGCAGTTTGGGGTCTAGACATGGTGGGACCATTCAAGACAGCACGAGGTGGTTTAACTCACCTACTTGTCGCAGTGGACAAGTTCACCAAGTGGGTGGAAGCGAAGCCAATTAAGAAACTGAACGGTCCGACTGCCGTGACCTTCATCACCGATATCACAATTCGGTATGGCATACCACACAACATCATCACCGACAACGACACAAATTTTGCCAAAGGCACCTTGGCCCGTTTCTGCGCAACATAGGGCATCCGACTGGACCTAGCGTCCGTCGCCCATCTGCAGTCAAACGGCCAAGTGGAGCGAGCAAACGGCCTCATCCTATCCGGCATCAAGCCTCGGTTGATCGAGCCTCTGGAGCGCTCGGCTGGCTGCTGGCTCGACGAGCTGCCAGCCGTCCTCTGGAGTCTGCGCACGACTCCAAACAAGTCAACCGGCTTCACGCCCTTCTTCCTCGTCTACGGTGCCGAAGCCGTCATCCCAACGGACATAGAGTTTGACTCCCCACGAGTCACCATGTACACCGAGGAGGAAGCAGAAGAAGCACGACAAGACGGTGTCGATCTGCTGGAAGAGGGCCGGCTGTTGGCACTCAGCCGGTCCAGCATCTACCAGCAGAGCCTGCGCCGATACCACAACAGGAAGGTCAGGCCAAGATCTTTCCAAGAAGGCGACCTTGTGCTCCGGCTGATCCAGCGAACAGCCGGCCAGCACAAGCTGTCGGCGCCTTGGGAAGGCCCTTTCATCATCAGCAAAGTACTGGGCAACGATTCCTACTACCTGATCGACGCTCAGAAGCCCCGAGCACGCAAGAGGGACGACTCCGGCAAGGAGACAGAGCGGCCATGGAATGCAAATCTCCTCCGAAGATTTTACAGTTGATGCAGTATGTACCACGCTACCTTTTGTATTAAAGTACCAAGGCTTCGGGCCCCCCGAGACGAGCTCGGGGATTGCCCTCTTTTGTATGTATGATAAAAATTATGCCTACAAGTATGTTACTCTTCGTCATGCCGTTTGGCACCGGGCTCGACAAGTCGACCCGGGGACTTGCCGCCTTGCACTATGAAATGCTTCCTGCAGTCGGATAAGTAGTGTGTAAACGCCTAAACCGTCTCCTGTCAGAAGCCGCAGCTCGCAGAGCGACTGTACGGTGGGCAGCAGTAAGGTAGAATGGGCACTCGCATGAAAAATGGCTAAGGACTTAAAGCATAAAACATAGCTCAAGACGGCTTCCAGCTTTTCTCGCAAACCGACTCTCGGATAGTCGGATTGTCGTCTTCTATCCAACTTGCTCAAACAATCTTGAAATTGGCTAAGTACTTGCTTTCCCAAAGTAGCCTAGCACTTGATCCAGCAACAGTCCGTAGAGCAGCTGTCCGATTGGCAAGGCAGGCAACTAAGAGAAAGCGGCAAAGGAAAAAAGCCAAAAGAACAATGAGCAAGAAAAGATATATATATAATATATATATTTACATAACATAGGCCTTTGGCCGAATTATCGAGTAGAGTTTCAAAATACACCCCGCGGGTGGAATTGTGCGAATTAACAAATTCTTCAAAGACTACTGGAGCAGATAAAATAAAAGACACAACGACAGCTTAGGAGGCAGCAGACGGATTCGGAGGGTCGGAGGAGGCGCCAGCGTCAGGCGTCGGGGCAGCCGACTGGCTAGTCTCGGCTTGATCACCTCCGGCAGCAGTCGACTCGGTCGCACGCGGCTCGTTGCTGGAGACGCGGTCGGGCTGAGGCTGGCCGTCTGCTCCGTCTTCTGGTGCCTCCGCCTCGCCTCCATCCTCCGCTTCGTCCTCCTCCTCGACGCTGGAGCCAATCACCTCCGCCGAGTCTTCGCCGTAGTCTGGGTTCATCCCAAACCACTCCGGCGGTACCTCCTCGCCGTCTTCAGACCGCTCGGGGACGAAGATGCTAGTGTCGGTGTACTCGGCAATCGCCGCAGCACGTTTGACGAGGGCGTCTTCCACAGCCGCCAGCTTCGGCTGGGCCTCTGACCGAAGCGTGGCCAACCGGTCTAGATCCAGCCCTGGGTACCACGCCTTGACGAACTCCAAGGCCCGGCGCGCTCCAGCCTGGGCCGAAGAGCCCTTCCAGGCCTCAAGACGACCAGCCACGACCTCCAGCCAGTTGGCCGTCAGGATGGGGGTGCACGGAGCCTGCATATCCGGCCAAAGGGCGGCAATCGCCTGGGCACCGACGCGCTGGAGCCGGCGCAGCATCCGGTGAGCCGGCCGGAGGCGAGCCTCGATGCTCAGGATGTGCTCGTCAAGAGTTTGGGGGGCATCGGCGGCGATCTCTGCACCCTCCGCCCTCCGACCTTCACGGTCAGCCTCGATGGCTTGGATAGCGGCCTGCGACTGCCCAGGGAAGAAGTCTGCACAGACACGAAGAAACGAAGAAGCAAGTCAAAAACCAGGAGTCGGCACGATCTAAGTCGGCAACTCGAAGAAAGAAAATAAAGAGGCTCACCATCAACGATGTCTTCAATCTCGTGGAAGCCGGAGGACAGCTGCGCCTCCTTGTCAGACCAGGAGGAGCGCTCGCTCGCGAACTCGGCCAAGAGGGCGGTTTCCGTCTCCTCCGCCTCCCTTTGCGACTTCACAAGCAACACCTTCTCCTCTACCAACTAAGTGGCCAGCAGATCGCGCTCTGTGGCGAGCTTGCTGCACTCCTCCCCTTTGGCGCGCAGGGCAGAGTTGGTTTCGCTCAGCTGCTGTTGAAGAGCAGCATTGGCTCCTGAAGGAAAGGAAGAAAGACAACAGTCGTCAATAAAGTAGGTCACCGAGGAAATCCGGCCCGGCTGCTCAGCAGCCGGCCCGAATCTCGGGGACTACAGCCCGCGGGTGCGCTAGCGCGCCCCCGCAGAGAAAAAAAGGGGGACTTACTCCGGCTCTCCGCCAAGTCGGCGGTCCGCTTGCCCAGCTCTTCAAGGTTACGGTTGAAGGCAGTGACGCAGAGGTTGTGGTAATCCTGCGACAAGCATTTCAGACAAAGTTAGTACCCAGAAGTCCATCAATTGGAGTTCCGGGCTGCCTGCTCAGCAGCCGGCCCGAAATTCGGGGACTACACCCAGTGGGTGCGCTGGCGCGTCCCCACAGAGAGGAGCAAGAAAACAAAGACCAAAGGAAAAAAACATACCCGGACGGCTGCCCGCGACGCTAGGAACGCCTTGGTGCAACTCTGGAGAGCGTCGCCCTCAGCACGGAGCTTCGCCTGGACGTCCAGGAGCGCCCGGTTCAGCGGCCCTGTGCCGCCTCCTCGCACCCACCCAACAGGTGCGGCGCTAGTCGCTTCGGCGTCTAGGGCCGCCGAGCTGGCGGTGCCGGCTTCCAGGGGGCGGGGTGCCGAAGTCGCCTTCTCCATACGACGGCGTGTTGGCGAGACGACTTGGAGGAGTAGCCTCGCCACGGCCTCGTCTTCAGTCGGCGGCACCGGAGGGTCCGCTGGCTGCTCACCTTGCGCGCCTTCAGACGACGGTGGAGGCGGCGGCGGAACATGCGCGTCCGGAGTAGAGGGGTCGCCGCCTTCCCTCTCCACGACGAGGTTCCCCCCTCCGGCTTCTCCAGTTGGCCCCGTGAACTCCGGAGGTGGCGGCGCAGAGTTCAGCGGGGTGACAAGCAAGGCCGACTAGCGGCGTGCGGCTTCCTCAGCCTGCTGCTTCACCGCGGCGACGGCTTCGGCCTCCGCTAGTTTTTTCTTAGCGGAGGCCTCCACCCTGTCGGCCTCCGCCTTCTCCAGGCGGAGGGCCTCTTCTTCGTGCTGCCTCTCCTGCGCATTCTGCTCCGTCGCCTCCCGGAGGTCAGCAGCGGGTCAATCCGCCGAGTGGTGGCGGACGTCTCCGCTGACCCCATGACGGAGGCGGCGGCGACCCGCTCAAGAGAGAGGGGAGCCTTGAAGAAAGAGGGGCAAGCAGAGACTCAGACAAATCACGAAGAAAGAATAAAACTTTGAAGACAGAATACTTACGCGGAGACCAACGGCGGCTTCTTCACTTCCTTATGGAAGCGGTTGGCCTTCACGGCTGCCTCGTCCCGCCGGGTCGCCGCAGCCGAGCCCTTGGGCTTCTTCGGCCGACTGCCGAACAAAGTCGGCGCGGCCCTGCGCTTCTTCCCGCCGCCTGGAGCGCCCGACACGGTAGAAGAGCCCGCGCCAGGCTGGCTGGCTCCTGGCCGATGGCGAGGGGCGACTTCTCCCTCGGTGCTGTCTTCAGGCCAGTCGGCGAAGGTAGCCGAAGGCCTGAAGTCGCCTGTTGTCCCTCCTCCTCCCTCGGCGTCGTCTTCTAGAGCCGCCACCCCCATATCGGGGTCGTCGATGTCGCTCTCCGCTCGGTCGGCGATGAACTCACGGGCCGGCCCTGAGGTGCCGGCTGGTGGGTGAAGAAGGGGATTCTAACCAAAGCCGACTGGTCAAAACAAAACCAGGCAAGAAGAAGACAATCTAAAGAAAGAAAAGAAAGGCGACTCACCACGGGCGGGGGGTTGGCGTGGGAGTACGGCTCCTTGCCGAATCGCCAGTCCTCCAGGAGCCTGCTGTCCGAGAGGTAGTTCACCATGAAGGCCACCTCTTTGTGAGGCATGTCCTTGGTGCACATCCGACTCGGGTCGCGATGCCCGCTCATCTGGCATATCATGTGAGGGCGGCCTTGGAGTGGGAGAACTCGGCGCGAGATGAAGGCGGCCAGCAGGTCCGGACCAGTTAGACCCTCCGACTGCGTCAGCACTCGGAGTCACGTGATGGCGCCGGATCCCGCAGGCGTCAGCGACTTGGCCCGGTACGACCAGTTGGGCAGTCTCCCAGCCGGCGGGCCGGCTTCGAAAGCCGGCAGATTGACCCAGTCGCCCCTCGTGGCGACGTTCCTGACGTAGAAGTAGGATCTCTGCCACATCTTCACCGACTTTATCAGCGAGATGGAGGGTAAGGGGTTGTCGGCTCCTGACCTTCGCACGGTAATGAAGGCGCCGCATTGAGCCGGCACGCCCGCGGCCTGGGTGCCGAGCTTAGAGAAGAAGAACTCCCCCCAGAGCTCGAGGGTGGGGAGGACTCTGAGGAAGCCTTCGCACAAGGCCACGAAGGCGGACAGCAGCACCACTGTGTTGGGGCTGAGGTGGTGCGGCTGGAGGCCGTAGAACTCCAAGAAAGACCGGAAAAAGCTGCTCGCCGGCAGCCCCAGCCCGCGCAGGCAGTGCGAGCGGAAGATGACCCGCTCGCCCTCCTGCGGGGCGGGGGAAATCTCCCCCTCCGGTGCAAGACGCACCTGCACGCGATCCTCGTCGGGAAGCCGACGGGTCCGGCGGAGGAACTCAATGTGGTCTTCATGAACCTCGGAACCGTCCCAGGTGCTGGAACGCACCGGGGGAGGCGCGGCAGCGGAGGAAGAACTCATCGCGAGTTGTCGCCGCAGCGTTCGCCAGAGCTTGGGCGTGCGGCGGAGCGAAGAAGAGAAGAGGAAGGAGGAGTGCGAGGAGCGGCAAGGAGGAAGAGAGCGAGGAGTAGTGGGAAGGAGGGGCGCGCATGCCCCCCTCTTCCCCCTACTTATAGCCCTATGGGCTGCGAAGCCGAGGGGGCGGACGTGGGGATTTACTGCGCCCACACCCCCACGACCCCCACGATCCACGTAAAGTTACTACGCGCAGTAACTCCACGGGGATCCCAACCGTCCACTGGGGCCGCAGTGGATCCACTCGGGCGCCGAGGCGCGGTAGTGGCGGGCCCCGCCTGTGGGCCTGTCCCGTCGCACGCATGGGCTGGCAGGACGGCCTAGCCACGTGCCCTCGCATGACAGGCCAAGAACGGGCGGCGGCCTGGAGGCTTAGCTAGCACGCCACTTAAAATCCCGCCGTGATGTTCGAGATACCGAGCAAGTCGAAATTGAGTGAAGTCCGAGTTGAGCAAGTCCGACTCCTTCTAGACGGCCCGGCAGAAGTCAATCAAGACCATGTGTTGAGCACCCGGAAAGAGAAACTGCTGAGGCTTCTCGGCCGATCGTCCGTGGCGCCTCACTAGCTTCGGCGACTACTGTCGGAGTAATGGGCCACGGGTAGGCAAACCCGAGTCCCATAACCTTTCAAGACATCGGGGTAGGCTGCGCCCCTCAAGACCCCAGGGCAAAGAGCCATCTCCTGAGGAGTCGACGGCAGGGCGGCCGACTGCCCGCTCATGGCCGAGTTCCAGGGACGGCTTCCAGAGAAGCCGGCTTTGGGGAGTCGGCCGACGACTCCAGCAAACCCATGACCTCATCAAAGGGGACGGGGCAGAGGCGTGGCTACAGTGAAGCCCACTCCCGCCCCTTACCAAGGGCAGGCATGGCCACAGCACACCGTTCCCGGGAAGATCTCCGTGCGGCGTGGCACTGTTGCCCGGCCGGCCCTGACATCAGCACCACAGTACCAAGTCCTGTGCCCACGATGGCTTGTCTGTACGGCCTGGAGGCAGTGGGGCCCACCAGTCAGCAAGACCTCGGGAGACGGCGAGAGAACCGCTAGTCGGACCCGTCGGGAGTCGGCCGAGCCCTCCCCCGGGGCCCACGCGCCATTAATCAAGATGAGATGGGGAGTGGCCACAGTGATCACCCGCCAAGCGGCGGGGCTGTTGCCACGACCCCATGACCAAGCCTGCGCCATCAGAAGCACGGCTACAGTAATCAGCGGCCGGCAAGACCCGCTCGCGGCGGACGCGGCCTGTCGGCTCCGTACCAGACCAGTCGGCGGGGCCCACCAGTCGGCAGGCCCCAGCAGTCGGCGGAGAAGTCGGAGGTCGGAGGCACTGACGGCTGGGCCCGCGCCCAGTCGAATTACCATTGTACCCCTGGGGGGAAGGCCTATATAAACCCCCCAGGGCACCCATGCAAGGTTGTTGGATCCCGTAGTTCTAGACCATACAGATAGAAGGAGAGAGCTAGCCTTGCCCTCTTCTACCACCAGAAACAGCTCAAGGAGCAACCCTGTAAACACTTGGCCATAGTGATCATGAGGAGACCCCGCAGAGCAGCAATAGGGGTATTATCTCCCCGGAGAGCCCCAAAGCTGGGTAAGATTCGCCGGCGTGCATGTCTTCGCCTCATCCCGTTTCCAGGCACCGGCGACGTTCTACTCACCCCCACCATGATAAGCCATCCGTTGGCATATGTCGCACCAAACACCCGACAGTTGGTACGATTCTTTATGGAGGTGAAATCTTTCATCGACATCATGATGAAGATATAGTAATTCGACGTCCTGCACTTATAGGGGTTCATCCCCGGCCCAAAACGGTCATCGATCATGGTTTCCCATCTTTTTGGATGTGCGACTCAAGGCATTTTTAAAAACCATCTCTACTCCTAATGTCTCAGTTGGTAGGTCGCGTTCCGGGTTTTATTTTCGTCCCACCTCACCCGGTCTTTTTTGGTACTTCTTTGGTACTTCCTCCCACCTCCCTCTCAGCCGCGAAAAACCAAGGAAAACCCCGCGATCGAGTCCCGCACATGCCCAACCTCCCGTCTCACGCTAAGCCGCATAGAACCAAAAAAAAACCTCAAGCCGAGTCCCCCGCCCGCCCCCACGCACTCCAGGCCCTAACATCCCGTCGCACCAAGACAGACGAACCAAAAAAATCTACGAATAGTCCGCCGGTTATTTTTCGCTGGTTTTTATTTCACCTCACCAGTTTCGTTGGTTTTATTTCGCTGGTTTTATTTTGTCTCCCTCCCACCTGTCTTTTCGCTTCACCACCCACATAAACCCATCAGATTAGTTACCATAAAAAAATCGCAATCAATCAAGTACTGATGATCAGATTAGTTACCATATAAAAAATAAATCGCAATCAATCAAGTATTGATGGGATATTTCCTTATATTGATGTGATTTCCCCTTTTTTATCATCAATCGTCTCTACTGCCTAAAAAATGCGTAGCTTTCCTTTTCGCTTCACCACCCACATAAACCCATCAGATTAGTTACCATATAAAAAATAAATCGCAATCAATCAAGTATTGATGATCGGATTAGTTACCGTATAAAAAATAAATCGCAATCAATCAAGTATTGATGGGATATTTCCTTATATTGATGTGATTTTCCCTTTCTTATCATCAATCATCTCTACTGACTAAAAAAATGCGTAGCTTTCCTTTTCGCTTCACCACCCACATAAACCCATCAGATTAGTTACCATATAAAAAATAAATCACAATCAATCAAGTATTGATGATCAGATTAGTTACCATATAAAAAATAAATCGCAATCAATCAAGTATTGATGGGATATTTTCTTATATTGATGTGATTTTGTGTAGCTTTCCTTTTCCTGCCAACCGACCGCGTCCCGTCTCCCTACATCCGCCCTCATTGCTCTGCCTCCCACACGAAAAAAACCCTCTCGTTTGACCTCCCCCAAACCCCGCATGATGGAAAAACCCAGCCGCCTGCTTCCCCTCCTCTCGACCACTCCATACGTCCAGATCGCGGCCCCATCCCCATCCTCCTCTCACCTCACGGCGGCCGATGGACTGCCGCCACCACCCTCCTACTCTCTCGCCGCCGCCGTCCTCCCGCTCGCTCGCCGCCGCTGTCGCCACCAATCCCGGTGAAGGCGCCGTTGCTGCTATGTCGCCTCCTTTCCCCATCCAAGCCTGACCATGGCAACGGCGCCCTCTCATGTGTCCCGCGGTGAGGTTTGGGGAGGCGCGACCACAATCCAGTAGGGATCTCACCGCGGACCCGTCCGCTGGGATGGGTGTTGCCTCCGTTGCGAATGGGATCGAAGGGAGGGACTACTTCGTTGTCAAGGTCGGCGAGGCAGCGGCCGATTAGGAGCCCGGTTGTGAACATGGGAGTTCGTCCCCATGGAGGCGGCGGCCGTGGAGATTGGATGTGAAGCAAACCCACTTGCCGGTGGTGGAGGCTTGCCGTCCATGTGATCCTTTCTTCTCCCGGTATCCCCATTCCTTGCCTCCCATTACAAAAGCGAGCATAAATGAGAGCAGGGGCTGATTTTCATCACTTCATTTCTCATATTTTTAGTTGCTTTTTTGAGATTATACAAGATGCTCCTGATCTGTTTTGTCAAATTACTTGGATCGTCTTATGGAATTGACAGCCATCGCATTTTTCACCTCATGTTATTTCTTAATCCTTGTCCCACTAGGCATCCACTACATGTTTGGTAATGACGTGATGTTGAGGCGGCTAGGAGAAGCTCAGCAGCCAGATCAAGGGCTATCGAGATGGATCTGGGAGCCAAGCAATAGTTCTTCTGTTAAATTTTGGTTATTATCTTTTCTATTGTTACGATTGTGGGATGGTTGATTTTGACTCGGTGTAACATTTGCATTTGTTTCCCCAGCTTGTTGGCGTAGATGCGTGGCACTGCGGCAACTAATCAAGAGCGAGGGCAGTGCACATCAGAGCTACGCTGAATGTAGCGAGCCAACCACGAATTGGGTATGTTCACACGAGGGATGGGAGAGGAGAGGAACATTAACATTTTTCATGATTTGGATGAAAATTTCAGTTCATAGTTTCTCCGTACGTGGCAACACACTAACGGTACTCATGGGCTTAGGATGAAAGTAGCGCCAGCAGAATCAGTAGGTTGGATGGGAAGGCGGTTGTTGCCCTTGTCCCTTGGTGCTAGCCTATCGTGGTGGCCTCACTAACTTGCTCATTGCGAATATGAGTTCGTGGGGTCGCGAGTTGCTGCAGATTTGTTTTTATCACTTTTTACAATATTTATTGATGTATCCCTAACTCATCGAGTCAAATTTAGCTTTGATTTCCCATATACGCCAGCCTAAATATCCCATGGTCAGAATATTTGCATGGTTAGTGGACATTGTCCCTTTCTTTCTAATGTTTAATATTTTATATTGCCGATAGAAATAATTTTATCCGCTTGATTTAGGAAGTGCACATAGGTAGGTCAACATATTTTGTAGCTCTTTCGGATGTAAAAGCATATGTTGCATAAGAAATTATTATCTTCCAAGCATACTCACATTTCACTAACAAATAGGGGGAGGTTCAGACTTCAGAGCAATGATAAAAAGGTTTATTCCTCACTCTTTTGTTGGAATTTTAGTTCCAAGTTAACATGATTTCTTATCCGCTTCATAAGTCATGCATCTGCTTAATTAGGTGATAAGTAGGGCTATTGTGGGGTTTGTTTAAACTCCGGCATAAGGAATTCTTGTTTAAGAAAAAAGACTTTTGGCTACTTTAATTACAAATTGATTGCAACATCGTGTTAGTATGTGATTTCTCACATCTGGTTGTAATATTTGTGAAGACGTGCATTGCACGTGCACTTGGAAGCGGGCCCGTGGCCCACGCCGGACGGCGCCGACGCTGACCCGGGCCACCTCCTCCACGTATTCTTGGAGCTGTGGCTGGCCGATTTACATGAAATTAATTCCCTCAGTTCTGGTGGCAAATATAATACACATAATCCATATTGTTATGCACTAGCGTGTGTGTGTGAAATAGATGGATTATGGTCCCGTACCCAATAAGATGGATTTGTATGTGTGTTAGAGAGATGGAGAGGGGGAGAGAGAGTGAGGAAGAGGGAGGGAGTGTGTGTGTGTGAGGATTTGATGGTAAAAAAGGTCGCCAATGTCGTAATATTGAACCCTTTAAGTTAACGTGGCCCCGTTGCAACGCACGGGCGTTCTTCTAGTTATTGATAATGTTCGTGTGGGTGAAAGAGTGACAACATCATTGCTCCAGTTCAATTGCAGCCTCCTTACCGAAGTCTTTGGAGTATTTCTTCGAGCAGAGATTGATAATGTGTTTTCAAGTGACTTCATTGTAATTCTTAGTCATAGGAGTTTCTCTGTATTTTCTTGGATCTTAGGTCCAAATCAGTGTATAGTAATTGTTATTAGTAATTACAGAGCTGCCTCACCGATTGCCTTCTCACACTACTACCTCTCTCTCAATTTACAGGGCGTGCGCGTGCCCCTAGGTCGTCAATTTAACCAACTTAATACAAGTCATATATTACAAAAAATATATCAATATAAACTTCAGATGTTCTATTTTCAAACCGTATAATTTTTGTGTTATATAGTTTATATAAAGGTGATAAAATTAGCAACTTAGGTATACACGTAGGACTTGTAAATTGAAACGGAGATAGTATTATCCTGTCTCCCATTCTCCTTCCTTCATTACCAACTTCCTTTTATGTCCACTGGAGTTATTTCCCAAGTGAAAAGTCTAATGTTATGCTTCATTACGATGCTACCTAAAAAGTTCATCCTCACTCAAAATTTCATTATCCTATTTCTGTTGACATGCATCTTATCCACCTCATCACCCATGACTCACCCATACCACCTCACAAGAAAAATCTAGTAAATTGTTAGGTACAACTTTTTAAAAAAACTACATGGGATAAACCTTTATTTAGTACGCTCCCATTCCTGGGTCGGTAGCTCTTCCATCTTCTCTACATGGGATAAACCTTTATTTAGTACGCTCCCATAAACGAGGCAGCAAAAGGCCCACATATGGTTGTTTGATCTCTACACATCATCCATAGAACACCGCTCGTGGCTCTTCCGGGCGCATCAGAGTACCACGTCATCATTGGCAACGACACTCCGGTTAAGAGACTCACCGAGGGATTCGACATGGCCACCATGGGAGCCATGCTCCTCCACTGTGAGCCATGCGCCGGGGGCCGCTGTGGCAAGAAGCTTTGACCCATTCCGGTCGTCTTCTGTCATGGGTTTGTCACGGCAGATGTCCTTGTGAAAGGACTTAGTCGTGGAGCCATCGCTATGGGTTAGCTTTAAGGGGTTAAACCGGACAAGAGGATACGGGGAATTTTATACTAGTTCGTCCCCTTCGAGGAAGGTAAAAGCCTACGTCTAGTTGTGATTGGTATTGCTAGGGTTTCGAAGGCCAGGGAGCGAATCCGCTTTGTCTGGCTCTCGAGTTGTTGTCTGTCCCTAAACCGCTGCCGGGTCGTCCCTTTATATACATAGGTTAATGCCTGCCGGTTTACAGAGTCCCGAAGCCGGATCATAAACGTATCCAGCTCGGTCTCTATCCTTCCTATCTTACAATACAATTTACATGACTAAGCCGGTTTACATTTATAGGCTTTAACCCGCCTTCGGGCCTTGGGCCTCCATGAAGCGCCATCATCCTTGCATCTTTATGGGCTTCTAATCTTCAAGGAGTTAACCCGGCTACATAAGGCCGGTTTACCTCCAGTAGTAATATCCCCAACATTAGGCCCCGGATTGGTTTGAACTCGTTCATGTCAATCTTCTATAATTAGAAAAATTCTTCCCTCATATCTTCACCTCAATCTTGTAAACCGCCGTGACGTCATACTTCAAGATTATGATAAACCGTCCTGACGTCATCCATCCATTGATGTCGAAGATTACCTTCATTTAATATGTCTTCAGCCATCGAGGCGACACCCTTATTATCTTATCCATTTTTGGGCTCCTCGATTCCCGCACTTGCCGTTTCATCTCTTCGCCTTATAAATAGGGACAGCGGACCCCTTTTCTTTTCTTTCCGCTACCCATTCATCTATTCTTCTTCCTCTCGACGACCTCACACCCGAGCGCCGCCGTCATATTCAAACTCCGCCTCTGCTTCGCCGTTGGCCGCTGCATCAACCTGTTCGCACCAAAGTTCCACAGCGCCCTTCCGTTGCTTCCGCCGTTGCAGTAAGTATTTTCCCCTTTCTTTCTTAGATCCATTAGGGTTTCCTTGTTCTTCGTTGTTCTTGAGGTTCATCAAAACTTTCAGTGTTGCTCTTTCATGGCCTTTAGGTGAATACTTCATATCTGACGTACTCCTTGCCGTAGCTAACCTTCCCTTGTCACCACAAATCCTTATGCGCAAAGAACTGATCTAGTCCTTCATAAGTTGCTTCGGTTCTGCACCCCTTCTAGATCCAATTATTTTTACTTTTCTGTCTTATCTTAGATCTGAAAATTTCATATGTCACTGTGAGATCTGTTTCTATGTCCCTGTGAGATCTGTTTCTCCTTGAACCAACATAGGCGGTTTAACCTTGTATAAGCAGTCTATGCCATTAGCCCTCTGACAAACCGGAGGAGCATTTTACCTTCATAATTATGCTCCGGTTTAACAGTGTCTGAGTAATCCTGTGCTAGTATTATCTTTTTCCCTTATTGCATTAGTCTCCGGTTTATACCATTTCACATATCAGTATGTTTCTTACTCCCTTGTCTCTTGCATATAATCATGCGTAATTTATAAACCGGCCTTTGATTTTCAGCTTGTTTGCTTCGCAATGGCCAAAAATTCACTGCCTGCAACTAGGCTTGTTCCCGGGTTACCGAGACTCAGTTGAATGAGATGGTTAGCATCGGCTCCCTGCCTAAGAAAACTGAAATCAAATGGCAAGTTCCAGGAACAGAAAATCCTCCAACCCCAAGGCAGGGCGAGGTGGTGGTCTTTGTTGACCATATAGGCCGTGGCTTCAAACCGCTAGGGTCAAAGTTTTATCGAGATGTGCTTGCCAGCTTCCAACTTCATCCGCAAGATATTGGTCCCAGCTCGGTTTCCAACTTATGCAACTTCCAGGTCTTCTATGAAGTATATTTACAAGAAGAACCAACTGCAAAACTATTCCGGGATTTCTTTCACTTAAACCGGCGCACAGAGTTTGTAAATGGCCCAAACACAGAACTTGGTGGTGTCTCGGTTCAAAAGCGGAAAGAAGTTGAATTTCCTCATGCCAAACATCATAGCCACCCAAAGGAATGGAATCAAACTTGGTTTTATTGCAGAGACACTACACCTGAAGATGAAAATCCCCTCCCCGGCTTTTGTGATCACAGACTATCCAATACTCACCCCATGCCACAACGCTTGAGCTCTTCAGAAAGGGCGATATACGCTCCTCAACTTGCCAAACTCCGGGCCTTTATGGCAAACGGTTTAACAGGCGTGGACTTTGTGCGTTGTTGGATATCCTGGAGTATCTTGCCGCTAAGCCGGCTGTAATGCCCTCGATGCGGCTATATCTCCCACGTGTCGAAGCACGACTTAGAGGCATAACCGCATTGAAAGCAATGTCGCAAGTGAGGTAATCTTCGCAAACAACCCATGTAATACAATAGGGGAAAAGATACATAATTGGCTTACAATCGCCACTTCACACAAATACATGAGTACAGCATTACAACAACCAAATACAATCAAGGTCCGACTACGGAACCAAAATAAAAGAAGACTACCCCAAATGCTACACAGATCCCCGATCGTCCCGACTGGGCTCCACTACTGATCAACCAGGACGAAACAACGCAAAGGACAAGATCTTCATCGAGCTCCTCCTTGAGCTTGGTTGCGTCACTGCACGGTTCAACGGCACCTGCAAGCTGGTTTTGGAAGTATCTGTGAGTCACGGGGACTCAGCAATCTCGCACCCTCGCGATCAAGACTATTTAAGCTTATAGGTAAGGCAAGGTAGTATGTGGAGCTGCAGCAAGCGACTAGCATATATGGTGGCTAAACATACGCAAATGAGAGCGAGAAGAGAAGGCAAAGCATGATCGTGAAACTATGATCAAGAAGTGATCCTAGAACAACCTACGTCAAGCATAACTCCAACACCGTGTTCACTTCCCGGACTCCGCCGAAAAGAGACCATCACGGTTACACACGCGGTTGATGCATTTTAATTAAGGTCAACTTCAGGTTTTCTACAACCGGACATTAACAAATTCCCATCTGCCCATAACCGCGGGCACGGCTTTCGAAAGTTCATAACCATGCAGGGGTGTCCCAACTTAGCCCATCACAAGCTCTCACGGTCAACGAAGGATAAACCTTCTCCCGAGATATTCCGATCAGACTCGGCATCCCGGTTCTACAAGACAACTTCGACAAGTTAAAACAAATCCAGCAACACCGCCCGAATGTGCCGACAAATCCCGATAGGAGCTGCACATATCTCGTTCTCAGGGCACACTCAGATGAGACTAGCTACGAGTAAAACCAAACCTCAAGTTGCCCCGAGGTGGCCCCGCAGGCAGCTCAGTCGGACCAACACTCAGAGGAGCACTGGCCCAGGGGGGTTTAAAATAAGATGACCCTTGAGTCTGCGAAACCCAAGGGAAAAAGAGGCTAGGTGGCGAATGGTAAAACCAATGTTGGGCATTGTTGGAAGAGTTTTATTCAAGGCGAACTGTCAAGGGGTTCCCATTATAGCCCAACCGCGTAAGGAACGCAAAATCCGAGAACATAACACCGATATGACGGAAACTAGGGCGGCAAGACTGGAACAAAACACCAGGCATAAGGCCGAGCCTTCCACCCTTTACCAAATATATAGATGCATTAATTAAATAAGATATATTGTGATATCCCAATAAGTAAACATGTTCCAACAAGGAACAACATCTCCATGTTCCAACAAGGAACAAACTTCAATCTTCACTTGCAACTAACAACGCTATAAGAGGGGCTGAGCAAAGCAGTAACATAGCCAAACAACGGTTTGCTAGGGCAAGGTGGGTTAGAGGCTTGGTTCAACAATATAGGAGGCATGAAAAGCAAGTGGTAGGTATCGCAGCATAGGCATGGCAAAAGAGCGAGCATCTAGCAAGCAAAGATAGAAGTGATTTCGAGGGTATGATCATCTTGCCTGAGATCCCGCAAGGAAGAAGAACGAGTCATGAAGAAGACGCACGGACAAAGTCGACCGATCCTCACAACTCCGGAACGGAACCGAAGCTCACGACAAAGGCAACCCGGAAAGAAGCAAACAACATAGTAAACAACCACTACAACAACATGGCATGATGCACAATCAAGTATGATGCATGTCCGGTTTAATGAAGCATGGCATGGTAAAGTGCACAAACAACCCTACAAATTAAGTGGGGTCAATATGCAACGGGTTGCATATTGACGAAACACCACATCAAGTTATTTAGTTCGATCTCGTTTATGTACCCAACAATATTAAATGTTGTTAAACATGGCAAGAGGGTGAAGCAAAGTAAAACTACCTATCTAGTCAAGTTTAAATGAGGCCGGAAGCAACGAACAACAATTCCGGTAAATCCCCATATGCATATTGTCGGGTGGTGGGTGCGACATATGCCAACGGGTGGCTTATCTTTGTGGGAACCAGTAAGACATCGCCGGTGCCTGGAAGCGGGATGAGGCGAAGACATGCACGCCGGCGGATCTTACCCAGCTTCGGGGCTCTCCGAGGAGATAACACCCCTACTGCTGCTCTGCGGGGTCTCCGCATGATCACTCGATGAATCAAGTAGCTACACAACGCTCCTGGAGCTGTTTTGGGGGGAGGAGGAAGAAAGGGCATGGCTAGCCTGCTTCTTCTCCTTGTGTGGTGTCTAGAACTAGCAGGGTGTCCAACCCTTTGCATGAGTGCCACGGGGGGTTTATATAAGCCTACCCCCCGAGGGTACAATGGTAATCCGGCTGGGCGTGGGGCCCAGCCGTCTGTGACCGTGCTTGCCGGCTTCTGCGCCGGCTGCTGGGGCCCGCCGACTGGTGGGTCCCACTGGCTGCCAACTCCTTGGTCACTGTGGCTTCATCTTGCTGACGCGAGCTTCATCGTGGTAAGCGTGGCTACAGTACCGCCGCCTGCCGGGCGATCGCTGTAGCCTTACCGCGTCTTGTCTCCTTAATGGGGCGTCCTCTTCGAGGGAGGCGGCGAGCCGGCTGCGGGGAGCCGGCTCCGTCTTGGGCCGGCTGGTTGGAAGCGTGGCCGCCTTCGGCCGCCCCTCTACTTTAAGGGGCCCACCGCCTGTGGGCCGCGCTGGCGGCCCGTCGTGGGTGACGCCAGGGTCAACATGGCAACAGTGCTGCGCCGGACGGGTCATGCCTACCTCGTACGGCGCACTGTGCCAGGCGTGCCCCGGGATTCGGGGGTGGCAGGCTCTCCTGTAGCCACGCCCCGTCGCACCGCCATTAGGTGGGCGCAAACTTTGTGGGTACGGTCTTGACTGCTTTACAGGGTGCCGGCTCGAGGGAGTCGGCCTTCTCACAGCCGGCTTCTTGGAGTCGGCCCTCTCATGTGGGCCAAAGTCGGACCGCCTCCCGAAAGCCGGCCTTGATCGTAGCCGGCTAGGGAAGGCGGCCCCATGTCTTGGATTCTTGCGAGCCAGGCAGGCTCGCAACTTTTTCAGAAGTGCCGGGGGAAGCCGGCTAGGCTACCCATGGCTATTTACTCTGACAGTAGTCCCCGAAGCTGATCGAGCTCCGAGGTGAGCAGTGGGGACGAGAAGCTTGGTCAGCTTCCTATCATGAGGAGCCGGCCTCGCGGGCGTATGCCGACTTCAGATAGCCCCGCGCAGGCGGGAGGGGAGGGGACCTGCGTGCTGACCACGGGTCCTCTCGCGGCCACGTGGCGGCAGGATCCTGCGAGCGCACGCGCGCGATGGGACGCCGCCGCAGGCCCGGGCCCGCCACTCGCGAGCCTCGGTCCGGGCGCGGATCTCCCGTGGCCCACAGGGCCGCTCGCCTTCTCAAGGCAGTTTCGCCTCGCCATTAAGGGTCGATAATCGCGGGGCGTGGGAAGTGGGCACGATCAACCCCCACGCTTCCCCACGCCACGCCTCTTCGGCTCCGCCACGTGAGCCTATAAGTAGGGGGGGGAGGGGGAGCGACAGAGGCTCGCGCGTTCCCTCCCACTCCGTCCCCCCTACCTCTCGTCTTCTTCCTCTCGCTGCCGCCGCAGCTTCCTATCTCAGCGCCGTCGCGTCTCCATGCCACCTCGCTCCCATGGCATTGTCAAGCTCCTGGGACGGCTCCAACGTCTATGAAGATCACATGGAGTTCCTTCGCCAGACCCAGCGCCTGCCCGGCGCCGACCGCGTACAGGTCCGCTTGGCGCCCGAGAGGGAGATCTCGCCGGCGCCGGAGGAGGGAGAGCGGGTCGTCTTTCGCTCGCACTGCCTACACGGCTTCGGCCTCCCGGCGAGCGGGTTTCTGCGTTCCTTCCTCGAGTTCTACAACCTCCAGCCGCATCACCTCACGCCCAACGCGGTGATGCTGCTGTCGGCCTTCGTCTCCCTCTGCGAAGGCTTCTTGGGGCTGCTTCCCACACTGGAGCTCTGGGGAGAATTCTTCCAGAGCAAGCTCGGCACGGTCGTCGCCGGCGTGCCTGCCCCCTGCGGAGCCTTCATCGCCATGAGGAGGGCGAGCGAGAACAATCCGTTCCCGCCCATCCCTCTGATCCAGTCGGTAAAGGTCTGATAGAGATCTTATTTTTATGTGAAGAACGTCGCCGAGCAAGAAGACTACATCAACTTGCCGGCCTACGTAGCCGGCCCGCCGGCTGGGAGGCAGCCCTCGTGGAGCTTCCGATCCCGGTCGTTGTCTCCGGCCGGGAACGCCGCCATCTCCCGGCTTCGGGTGCTGATTCAGTCAGAAGGCTTGCGCGGGGCCGACTTGGTGGCCGCCTTCGTGGAGCGCCGGATCCTTCCTCTCCAGAGCCGGCCCCATATGATGTGTCAGATGAGCGGCCGCTTCGACCCAAGCCGGCTGAGCACATGGGAGATGCCCCACGCGGAAGTGGCGCTCATGGTCAACTATATCGCCAACTGCAAGCTCGGCGGTGACTGGCAATACGGCAAGGCGCCGTATTCTCGCGCCAATCCTCCACCCGTGGTAAGTTTCTCTCTTTATCTTCTTTTTCGTCGTCAGCCGGCTTCGTGACGGCCGGCTTCTGACTAGCCGGTTCTCTGTGCAGAACCCTCTTCTTGCGCCGCAGGCTGGGGCGGCAGGGATTGAACGCCAGTACGCCCCCGACTGCGCGGTGGATGATGTTGACGACCCGGACTTGGGGGCGGCTGCCATGGAAGACGCCGTCGTGGGGGACATTGCCGAGCCCGGAGGCTCAAAGCTTACCGCGAGCTTCGAGGACTGGCCGGACGACTTTGAAGCCGAAGTTGCTCCGCGTCACCAGCCGGCGGCCGACCAACAGGGCGTGGGCTCGTCCGTCGCGCCGGCTACCGGCGGCGCGCAGAAGTGTCGGGCCGCTCTAGGCCTCTTCGGCAGTCGGCCGAAGAAGTCCAAACCTTCCGCCGCGGCGACGAAGCGAGAAGAGGCGGCCGCGAAGGCGGCCCGCTTCCGCAAGGCTGTGAAACAGCCCCTGGCGGTCTCGGCGTAAGTTTTTAATTGCTTTGCCGCAGCCTCGTCGTTGTTCTCTTTCCTTCAAATGTCTTCTTAACTTTCTTCGCTTGCTGGACAGGGCGCCGCTTTCTCTTGAGCGGGGCCCGGGCGGCTCCGTCGTGGGGCCGGCTGGAGGGTCTTCGAGCTCCCGCCGCGTGGACCCCCGCGCCGATCTTAGGGAGGCCATAGAGCGGAACGCCCGCGAAGCGCGGGAGGAGCGCGAGGCGGCGGAGAGGGCGGCCGCTCAGGCGGCGAAGGAGCAGGCCGAAACGGTGGCCAAGGCCCAGAAGGAGGCGGTCACCGCGGAGACGGAGGCGGAAAGCTCGCGCAGCCAGCCTCCGCTGCTCGCCGTGCCTCTCCGGGCCGTGGCCCCCGACACCCCGTTGCCCTTGGCGGAGGAGATCATCCAAGACCCGCCGCTGTTGGAGAGGGAGGAGGACCCCGTGGTCTTGGCCGGGAGAGCGCCGCCTATGGCGCCGACCGGAGCGGGCCAAGGCGGTCAATCATCAGCGGCGCCAGAAGAGCCAGCCGGGGGTGAGCCGGAGGGCAGGGCGGTGCAGCTGGTGCCGGGCTGGCGTGCTGGAGGAGGCGCCGCTCAGCCGGAGGTGCGCCGAGCCGCGGGCGCGGGCCAGCCGGCTGGAGATCTGGAGGCAGCCAGCACCGCCGTGTCCGAGTGGACTTCCAGCGGAGGGACCGGCGAGCTGGATGCGGCGGCTCAAGGGGTCCGGAGCCGGCTACGAGCTCAAGCCGCCCTACTGCAACAGCTCAACCAAGAGTTCTTGTCAACACGAACCACTGTCCGGGTGAGTCCTTCGCTCTTGGCTGCTTTGCTTTCTTGATTTCTTCCGTGGGGGCGCGTTAGCGCACCCACTGGGTGTAGTCCCCGAGATTCAGGCCGACTGCTGCGCAGTCGGGTCGGATCTTTCTCGATGGCTATCTTACTTTGCTTTCTTTATAAACTTTCAGGAATACCACAACCTTCGTGCCGCCGCCTTCGACTCCCAGGCTCGAGAGTTGAGCCGGCGGACCAACGACTTGGCCGACAGCCGAAGTAAGTACTTGGTTTTGTTTATCTCCTGTGGGGGCGCGTCAGCGCACCCACTGGGTGTAGTCCCCGAGATTCGGGCCGACTGCTGCGCAGTCGGGTCGAATCTTTCTTGACGACTCTTCTCTTATTGATCTTTCTTCTTTCTTTGTCTTCAGGGGCCAACGCCGACTTGAGGAAGGAGCTTGGCGAAGCGAAGGCCGCCCTTTACACCAAAGAGGCCGAGTGCACTGCCTTGGCCCAGGAACGGGATCGCCTGGCCAAGAAGCTGGCCGATCAAGAAGAAAGCCACAAAATGGCCCTTCAGGCGGTGAAGGAGAGCGAAGCCGCCTTGCTGGCGGAGTATGAGATGGAGGCGGCGAGCTGGTCTGAGACCCGGCGAGGCCTGGACGAAGGCTTCGGCCGGATCGAAGACTTGATCGACGGTAGGTTGCCTTCCTCGGCCCTCTCTTGCCGCTTGACGCTTGGATTTTTTGACTTATCCTGAGCTCTTGCTTGTTGTTTCTTGTAGATTACTTCCCAGGCTACTCCGCCCTCGCTGCCCAAAGCATTGAAGCCCATCGCGAAGCGCGCCGTCAAGCGGGGGCCGACATTGCGCCGGACGCAAAGCGGACCCTGGAGGAGCAACTCCTGGCCGTCCAGGCACGGTTGCAGCCGGCTCACCGGATGCTTCGCCGGCTCCAACGTGCCGGGGCGCAAGTGCTGGCTGCCCTCTGGCCCGGCGAGACGATCCCCCGCACCCCGAGCCGAACCGCCGACTGGCTGGAAGTCGCAGTTGGTCGCTTCGAAGCTTGGAAAGCGTCAGCGGCCCGCCTCGGAGCCGGGCGGGCGTTGGAATTCGTCCGGGCTTGGTACCCAGGGCTGAGCCTGGACCAGCTGCGTACTTGGCGGATGGAGGCCGATGCGGAGCTGGAGGAGGTGAGGCCGGCTATCGCCCAGCGGGCTTCAACGATCGCCGAGTGCACCGACATCAGCGTTTTCGCACCCGAAATCGATGATGACGGTGTCGCGCAGCCAGAGGAGTGGTTCGGGCTGAACCCGGCGGTGGGCGAGGACTCGGCGGAGGAGATCGCCTCCAGCGACGAGGGCGAAGAAGACGAAGACGACGACGGCGGAGACGTCGAGCCGGACAGCCGGATGCTTCGCCGGCTCCAACGTGCCGGGGCGCAAGTGCTGGCCGCCCTCTGGCCCGGCGAGACGATCCCCCGCACCCCGAGCCGAACCGCCGACTGGCTGGAAGTCGCAGTTGGTCGCTTCGAAGCTTGGAAAGCGTCAGCGGCCCGCCTCGGAGCCGGGCGGGCGTTGGAATTCGTCCGGGCTTGGTACCCAGGGCTGAGCCTGGACCAGCTGTGTACTTGGCGGATGGAGGCCGATGCGGAGCTGGAGGAGGTGAGGCCGGCTATCGCCCAGCGGGCTTCAACGATCGCCGAGTGCACCGACATCAGCGTTTTCGCACCCGAAATCGATGATGACGGTGTCGCGCAGCCGGAGGAGTGGTTCGGGCTGAACCCGGCGGTGGGCGAGGACTCGGCGGAGGAGATCGCCTCCAGCGACGAGGGCGAAGAAGACGAAGACGGCGACGGCGGAGACGTCGAGCCGGCTGGTGGAACAACCAGCCGACCTCAGGCCGACCGTGCCTCCAGCAACGAGGCGCGTGGAAGCGTGCCCTCTGCGGGAGGCGGCGACCAAGCCGAAGTTCGTCAGCCGGCCGCTCCTTCAGCCGGCGCGACCGTCTCCGCCAACCAGTCGGCCGCTCCGCCAGCTTGACCTGCCGTCTTTATCTTTCCTGCTTTGTTGTCTTTGAACAATCTTTGTTAAGTTTTCGCAGTTCCACCCACTGCGGGTGTATCAAACTATGTTGAATGCTGGCCTCTTGGAGGTCTTTTTATGTAAATATTATCATGTGCATGTTTGGTTTCCATCCGCGTGTGCTTGTTTATCCTTAGGCTTTTTCCTTTGCCGCCTCCCCTCTTTGGGGAGGCAAGTACTTGAGCTTTCTTGGATTTAAGGTAAAGTGAATGGAAACCGGCCAGCCGGCTACTCTGGTGGCCGGTCGGCGGTGTGGGAAGAACCGGCTTTGTTATATTAGTCCATTAGTCCCTAGCCGTTTTTCGTGTGGGCGGTCGTTCCTACCTTTAACCCTTGCCAGCCGGACAGCCGGTTCTTCGAACTGCGACTTTTGGCAAGGGAAGGCTTGAGAGCCGGCACACTACTTGTCTGACTGCGGGTAGGACTTCTAATATAACTTCAGTCGGCCAGTCCCCGAGCCGACTAGTCGAACTCGGTGCCGGACGGAATAAGTAAATGATACAGCAAGGTCATAAGCATGATATTTTTCATTCATAAATAAGGGATGGCAGTCCCCGAGCCCTCCTCGGGGAGCCTATTGTCTTGTACTTAATGCAAAAGTTAGCGTGATACATACTGCCTTTCAACTGTAAAATCTTTGAAGGAGGTTGGCGTTCCATGGCCGTTCCGACTCCTTGCCGGAGTCGTCTCTCTTGCGTGCCTTCGGCTTCTGTGCGTCGATCAGGTAGTAGGAGTCATTGCCTAGAGCTCTGCTGATGACGAAAGGGCCTTCCCAAGGGGCTGAGAGCTTGTGCTGGCCGGCTGTTCGCTGAATCAGCCGGAGCACAAGGTCGCCCTCCTGGAAAGATCTTGGCCTGACCTTCCGGCTGTGGTAGGAGCGCAAACCCTGCTGATAAATCGTAGACCGGCTGAGGGCTAACAGCTGGCTTTCTTCCAGCAGGTCGACGCCGTCTTCTCGTGCTTCCTTGGCCTCTGCTTCCGTGTACATGGTTACTCGAGGCGAGTCGAATTCGATGTCAGTTGGGATGACCGCCTCGGCACCATACACAAGGAAGAAAGGGGTGAAGCCGGTTGACTTGTTTGGTGTAGTTCGCAGACTCCAGAGGACAGCCGGCAGCTCATCGAGCCAACAGCCGGCTAAGCGCTCCAGAGGTACAACCAGTCGGGGCTTGATGCCGGAGAGGATGAGGCCGTTGGCTCGCTCGACCAGGCCGTTTGACTGCGGGTGGGCGACGGACGCTAAGTCCAGTCGGATACCTTGGGCTGCGCAGAAACGTGCCAAGGCTCCTTTGGCGAAATTCGTGCCATTGTCGGTGATGATGCTGTGCGGCATGCCGTACCGAGTTGTTATGTCTGCGATGAACGTCACGGCAGTCGGCCCATTCAGCTTCTTGATCGGCTTCGCCTCAACCCACTTGGTGAATTTGTCCACGGTGACGAGCAGATGTGTCATGCCGCCGCGCGCCATCTTGAATGGGTCCACCATGTCCAGTCCCCAAACGGCAAAGGGCCAAGTGAGGGGAATGGTCTTGAGTGCCGAAGCCGGCATGTGTTGCTTGGAGCTGAAAAGCTGGCATCCCTTGCAATGCTTGACTAATTCTTTGGCGTCGTCCAAAGCAGTCGGCCAGAAGAAACCATGGCGGAAGGCTTTGGCGACGAGTGATCTTGAGGCCGCATGGTGGCCGCACTCTCCTTGGTGAATGCCTGCGAGGATTGCAATGCCCTTCTCTTGCTCGACGCATCGTTGGAGAACTCCGGTGACGCTGCACTTGAGTAGTTCTCTGTTGACGATTGTGTACGCTCCGGCTCGACGCTGGACTTGTCTTGCTTCTGTTTCGTCAGCCGGCAGGTCTTGGTTTACTAGGAAGTTGAGGATGGACTGAGCCCATGACGGAGCCGCGACTTCTTCTACTGCCAAAGTGGCTACTGCCACCAGGGTGGGCGGGCTGGGCGGTGAGGTTCTGGAGTCAGCCGCCGGCTGTAGTGCTGATGCAGTCCCCGGGCCGGCTACTGCAGTCCCCGAGCCGGCTACCGCAGTCCCCGAGCCGGCTACCGCAGTCCCCGAGCCGGCTGCCGAAGTTCTCGGGCCGGCTACGGGGGTTTTGGGGTCGGCTACTTGATTCCTCGAGCCGGACCTGGCCGCATCGGGGTCAGGCAGCACGAAGATGGAATCGGATTCCGGAGACGGCTTGATAGACGGCTTGAGTAGGCGTTGTAGAGCGACGCCGGTTGGAATTGCTTGCCGAGTGGAGCCTATTCGAGCCAAGGCATCGGCCGAGTCGTTGTCGGCTCGTGGTACGTGGAGGAACTCGCATCCTTCAAAGTATCCGCTGAGTTGTTGGACCAGGAAACGGTAGCTCGCCATATTCGCGTCCTTGGCATCCCAGTCGCCGGATGACTGCTGGACTACCAGGTCCGAGTCGCCATAACATAGGATCCGGCGAATGCCAAGCTCTTTGGCAAGCCGGAGCCCGTGTATGAGCGCCTCGTACTCGGCCACATTGTTGGAGGCGGCAAAGTGGATCTGGAGCGTGTATCTGAGCTTGTCGCCTTTGGGAGAGGTAAGGACGATGCCGGCTCCCAAGCCGGTGCGCATCTTGGACCCGTCGAAGTGCATGCGCCAATGGGTGGAGTCGGGAGCCGGCGGCAGGTACTGGGTCTCGGCCCAGTCGACAAGGAAGTCGGCCAGGGCTTGGGACTTGATGGCGGTGCGGGGCTGGTAGAAGATCGTGTAGGGGGCCAGCTCGATTGCCCATTTTGCGACCCGGCCGGATGCATCCCGGCTGCCTATGATCTCGGCTAGCGGGGCAGTGCATACGACCGTGACGGGATGCTCTTGAAAGTAGGGCTTCAGCTTCTTGGCGGTGAAGTACACGCCGTAACACATCTTTTGGTAGTGCGGGTAGTTCTGCTTTGAGGCGGACAGCACCTCGCTCAAATAATACACCGGCCTCTGGACCGGCTGGGCTCGGCCTTCTTCCGGGCGCTGGACTACGATGACGGTGCTGACAACCCGGCTGGTTGCAGCGATGTAAAGGAGCATGGGCTCTTTCTCGGTCGGCGCCGCGAGGACAGGCGGCGTGGCCAGCATCTTCTTTAACTCGTGGAAAGCTTGGTCGGCCTGGTCGTTCCACTCGAAGTGAGTGCTCTTCTTCATGAGGCGGTAGAGGGGGAGAGCTTTCTCTCCGAGCCGGCTCATGAAGCGGTTCAAGGAGGCCAAGCACCCGGTGAACTTCTGAATGTCTCGAAGCTTGGTGGGGATCGCCATTCTCTCGATGGCCTTGATCTTCGCCGGGTTGCATTCGATGCCGCGTTCGGAGACCAGGAAGCCTAGGAGCTGGCCGGCTGGCACCCCGAACACGCATTTCTCCGGGTTGAGCTTGATTTGGAACCGGCGCAGGTTCTCAAATGTTTCCTTGAGGTCTTCCAGCAAGGTGCCACGCTTCTCCGTCTTCACCACGATGTCGTCCACGTAAACGTGGGCATTCCTGCCGAGCTGCTTGAGGAGGCACTTCTGCATTCAACGCTGAAAGGTGGCACCGGCATTTCTCAAGCCGAATGTCATAGTCAGGTAGCAGAAGGCTCCGAACGGCGTGATGAAGGCGGTCTTCAGGCGGTCATCCGGATCCAGCTTTATCTGGTGATATCCGGAGTAAGCATCCAAAAAACTCAACAGCTCGCATCCGGCTGTGGAGTCTATCACTTGGTCTATCCTTGGCAGGGCAAAAGGATCTTTGGGGCAGGCCTTGTTGAGACTTGTGTAGTCTATACACATGCGCCACTTGTTATTCTTCTTCAGCACAAGGACCGGGTTGGCGAGCCACTCTGGAAAGAAAACTTCCATGATGAAGCCGGCCGCCAAGAGCCGGGCTATCTCCTCCCCTACAATCTTGCGTTTCTCCTCCGACAGTCGGCGAAGGGGTTGTCTGACTGGCTTTGCGTCTTCTCGAACATGTAGTTTGTGCTCGGCGAATTTCCTCGGAACACCCGACATGTCCTTGGGGGACCACGCAAAGATATCCCGATTCTCACGGAGGAAATCGGCGAGCTCGCCTTCCTATTTGCTGTTCAGGTTTACCCCAATGACGGCAAACCTCTCTGGACGCTCGGGGTCAAGAGGTATCTTCTTCGTCTCCTTGGCCGGCTGAAAAGACCCTTGAGTATCAGGCTCCTTGGGGTCGGGGGACACGGCCGTCTGCCGGCCGGCCATGGCCATGACTCGGTCCAGCATCTTCTTCTCTTCGGCGATCACAAGGGACTCGGCCAGCTGGCTGCTGGCCGCGGCGCACTCGGAGGACTTCTTGTAGTCGCTGGCTACGGTGATGACGCCATTGGTGCTTGGTATCTTCATCTTGAGGTATGCATAGTGGGGAACCGCCATGAATTTGGCCAAGGCAAGTCAGCCCAGCAATGCACGATAAGGGCTCTCCAAGTCCACCACTTCAAACCAGATCGCTTCCCGGCGGAAATGCTCCTTGTCCCCAAAAAGTACATCAATCTTGATTTTGCCAATGGGGGCGCAGGACAGGCCGGGTACGATGCCGTGGAACACTGTCCGAGTGGGCGTGAGCTGTTTGGTCTTGACGTTCAGCTTCTCCAGGGTGTCACGATACAGGATGTTGATGCTGCTCGCGCCGTCTATCAACACACGGGAGAAGCGGGCGGCGCATCTGTCCGTCGCAAGGGTGGCTTCCAGGACCAGAGCGTAAGAGCCGGGAGACGGCATCACCTCCGGATGGTCGGCCCGGCTCCAGCTGATGGGCTTTTCTGACCAATGCATGTGTCCAGCGGGGTGGGCAGCGACCACGCTGACTTCCTGGTGCTCTCGGCGCTTGCTGCGCCGGTCTTCGGGCTGGCTGGTGAAGACGACGTAGGTTGCTTGCTCATCAGGGAACTCGTCATGCACGGCCCCGACTGCGGGCCGAGCGGCCGGAGGCGGCGGAGGCGGAGGCGGCGGGCCGGCAGGCGGAGGCGACAAGAGCCCCTCGCCCTTAGAGATTCGGGTGAGCCAGTTGCACTTCCGGGTCGTGTGGTTGGACGGCTTCGCGCCGCTGTGGAACTTGCAAGGGGCGTCGAGGGTTTGTTCGTAGGAGAAGGCGAGCTGCCAAGCCGGCCTGCCGCCCTTGGGCTTCTTGGGCGCCGGTCGTTCTTCAGGCGGCGCATCTTCGACAGTGGCCACCTGCCGGCTAGCGGGAGGCGGCGCAGGGCCCTTGCGCTTGTTGTCGTTCGAGTTGGGGTGTCGGCCGGGCTCTCCAGCCGGCGTCTTGGGCGCCGGGTTGAGCACCTTTCCGGACGCGTCTACCCGAAGCTCGGTCTTCATCGAGGAGTCGGCGGTGGCGTACTTGTCCGCTATGTCCAGAAGCTCATCGAGGGTAGCCGGCTCGTCGCAGAGGAGCTTGTGCTTGAGGAGGGTGCCTTCTCGGCACCCGGCTGTGAAGTACTCTATGGCTTGCACCTCATGCACCCCTTCGCAGGAGTTGCGGAGCTCGGCCCAACGCGTGAGGTAATCGCGAGTGGACTCGGCGGGGCCTTGTACGCACAAGGAGAGCTGTCTGGGCTTGGGAGCCCGCTTGTAGGTGCTGGTGAAGTTGCGGATGAAGGCTTCTGTGAAGTCTAGCCAGCTGTTGATGCTACGCGGCTTGAGGCTGTTGAGCCAGGTCCGCGCCGTGCCCTGCAGCATGAGGGGCACGTACTTCACGGCGACTCGCCGGTTGCCGTTGGCTATGCTGACTGCGGTGGAGTAGTCGATCAACCAATCTTCCGGCTTCACGGAGCCGTTGTATTTGGGCGTGTCTCTTGGGAGCGAGAACCCTTTGGGAAAGGGCTCGTCGTGGATGCGGGGGCCGAAGCAAGGCGGGCCGACATCGTCTTCTTCTTCCAATGCCAGGGATCGCGCCAGGCAGTCGAGCCGATGGCGGGCGTCGTTCTCGCCGATTCCTTCGCGGCGGCCCAGCCGGCCGCTGAGAGTCGGGTGCGCCACTGGCGGTGAAGCGGGATATCTCTCTCCTCGGGGCGGAGGTGGAGGCGGGTCGCCCCGCCACTCCATGGCTCGGGGATGACTGTCCACGTCCCGCTCGATGGAGATCCGGGTCCGGCTGCGGCTGGTAGCCGGCTCCTTCTCGCGTCGCGCGCGGGTATTGCTCGTAGTCGGCGTCCGGGACGTCGCGTCGTGCTCTTGGCGCGGGGGAAGGCTTTCCGCGCGAGTGTCGGCTGCGTGCCGCTGCGCGGCGGCGTCAATCAATTGCTGGATGCGCCGGGTCATGTGGGGAAGGTCTTCGGCTTCCAGGCCGTCCAGCTCGTCTACGGCCGCCTGGGCGGCACGCAGATTCTCAAGCGAAGTGGCATAGACCGGACGATCTACTCCCAGCGTGTCGGCGATGACGGCGCCGCGTTGCTTGATAAGGCCGGCCCGGCTTGGCCCGCCCGGGGCCGGCGTGCCGAAGGCGGCGCGGTCAACCTCGCGCCGGTAGGCCTCAGTGAGGCGTCTTACGGAGGCCAGCCTCCGGCTCTCCGCGAGGAGAGCGAGGCGGCGTGCTTCCAGTGCTTCATCATCGGCGTCAGCCGGGAGAGGAGTGGACAAGTCGTGGGCCGCCGCGCGCGAGGCGTCGCGGGCGCTCTCGTCGGCCGGGCCGCCGTGGCTGACAACCATCACTTCGGCGGCGACATCATCGTGGCCGTCGGCTCGAGGAAGCGGGTCGTTGTAGATCGCGACGTTGGTGGGGAAGGCGTCGTAGGAGGCCGTGTCGGAGTCGACAGGCATCGGGTCGGTGGAACCAACCGACTCCAGGTCCGCAGCGGGCTCGCTGGAGACATGGAGCTGGCCGAGAAGGTTGGCGAGGCGGTCAGTGCCCGCATCGGAGGCGAGCTCGTTGGGGATGAAGGTCTCGTCGGGGAGATCGGCGGGGCCGCTCGCCGCGCAGATGCTGGTGACGCCTTGCAGCGCGTCGTGGCAAGCGCCATCGGGCGTGCCGGGCTGGCTACGCTCGCTAGGGAGGAAGAGGGTTCCCGTCCAGAACAGGTCTCCGGACGACGGTGCGCCTGGCCCCACGGTGGGCGCCAAATGTCGGGTGGTGGGTGCGACATATGCCAACGGGTGGCTTATCTTTGTGGGAACCAGTAAGACATCGCCGGTGCCTGGAAGCGGGATGAGGCGAAGACATGCACGCCGGCGGATCTTACCCAGCTTCGGGGCTCTCCGAGGAGATAACACCCCTACTGCTGCTCTGCGGGGTCTCCGCATGATCACTCGATGAATCAAGTAGCTACACAACGCTCCTGGAGCTGTTTTGGGGGGAGGAGGAAGAAAGGGCACGGCTAGCCTGCTTCTTCTCCTTGTGTGGTGTCTAGAACTAGCAGGGGGTCCAACCCTTTGCATGAGTGCCTCGGGGGGTTTATATAAGCCTACCCCTCGAGGGTACAATGGTAATCCGGCTGGGCGTGGGGCCCAGCCGTCTGTGACCGCGCTCGCCGGCTTCTGCGCCGGCTGCTGGGGCCCGCCGACTGGTGGGTCCCACTGGCTGCCAACTCCTTGGTCACTATGGCTTCATCTTGCTGACGTGAGCTTCATCGTGGTAAGCGTGGCTACAGTACCGCCGCCTGTCGGGCGATCGCTGTAGCCTTACCGCGTCTTGTCTCCTTAATGGGGCGTCCTCTTCGAGGGAGGCGGCGAGCCGGCTGCGGGGAGCCGGCTCCGTCTTGGGCCGGCTGGTTGGAAGCGTGGCCGCCTTCGGCCGCCCCTCTACTTTAAGGGGCCCACCGCCTGTGGGCCACGCTGGCGGCCGGTCGTGGGTGACGCCAGGGTCAACATGGCAACAGTGCTGCGCCGGACGGGTCATGCCTACCTCGTACGGCGCACTGTGCCAGGCGTGCCCCGGGATTCGGGGGTGGCAGGCTCTCCTGTAGCCACGCCCCGTCGCACCGCCATTAGGTGGGCGCAAACTTTGTGGGTACGGTCTTGACTGCTTTACGGGGTGCCGGCTCGAGGGAGTCGGCCTTCTCACAGCCGGCTTCTTGGAGTCGGCCCTCTCATGTGGGCCAAAGTCGGACCGCCTCCCGAAAGCCGGCCTTGATCGTAGCCGGCTAGGGAAGGCGGCCCCATGTCTTGGATTCTTGCGAGCCAGGCAGGCTCGCAACTTTTTCAGAAGTGCCGGGGGAAGCCGGCTAGGCTACCCATGGCTATTTACTCCGACACATATATTAGGATTGGTACTGTTCTGCCCTAAACCATATTTTATAGTTATTAATCATGCAAAGTGATGCCACCATGTTAAACTAGGCAAAATTCTACCCCATATACATATAAAGTTTATAAAAATCCGAGTTACGGTTATTTAGTTATGAAATAAATCATTTTAGCATGGCATAGGGGCAAATTTAAACAAACATCATTTTAAACATTTTTAACATGGATGAAAGTTGGATATTATGAATCTAGACAAAATTCTAAGCAAGTTTCATATATAACTTATTTTAATCCGATGCACGGTTTGTGAGATATTAAATGCATGAACAAGAGGGTCTTTTCTGCAAAACTGAAAGTGCGTTATATAGACTAGAGGGGGGGGTGAATAGGCGATTTTTATGAAAGTCTTCAAAACGTGGAAGTTATGAAGACAAACGATAGAAATAAACCTATTACCCTGCAGCGGAAGGTAGACTACACTAGGCAAGCCATAGTCAAGTATTCAATAGAGTGAAAGCACAATGACTAATAGCAGCAATGTAGTAAGGATCAAGTAGGAAGATATTGTGAAGCCACACATAACACACAGTCACTCAGTGAAGACAAGATAGTTCGAATATACAATGACTTCACAAGGAGTAACAATAAGTAAAGGGAAGGGAAGATGAAACCAGTGACTCGCTGAAGACAATGATTTGTTGGACCAGTTCCAGTTGCTGTGACAACTGTACGTCTGGTTAGGGCGGCTAGGTATTTAAACCTTAGGACACACAGTCCCGGACACCCAGTCCTGAACACGCAGCTCAGGACACCCAGTCCTCACCGTATTCCCCTTGAGCTAAGGTCACACAGACCTCGCCCAATCACTCTGGTAAGTCTTCAAGGTAGACTCCCAAACCTTCACAGACTTCGTTCACCGGCAATCCACAATGTCTCCTGGATGCTCAGAACGCGACGCCTAACCGGCTGGAGGATGCACAGTCCTCAAGTGTAATAAGTCTTCAGATCACACAGACAAGAAGACTTAAGTGATGCCTAATTCTCTTTGGCTCTGGGTGGTTAGGGCTTTATCCTCGCAAGGAATTCTCTCTCAAAGGCTTCGAGGTGGGTTGCTCTCAAACGACAAAAGCCGTACTCTCAATCTGAGCAGCCAACCGTTTATGGTTGTAGGGGGTGGGCTACTTATAGCCACTTGGCAACCCGACCTGATTTGTCCTAAATGACCCTGGGTCACTAAGGAACTGACACGTGTTCCAACGGTCAGATTTCAAACTCACACGGCAACTTTACTTGGGCTACAAGCAAAGCTGACTTGGCCGACTCTGGACAAGATTCGCTCTCATAGTCTTCACTCGAAGACATAGGTTTTGGTTAGGCATCACTACAGTCATTCTGACTGGTTCTCTTGGACCCCACTTAACAGTACGGTGGTTCCTATGACTCAACACAAAAGAAAAAGAACTACGAAAGATCTAAGTCTTCGAGCTCCATAGGCTTCATATGGTGTCTTCTCTTGTCATAGTCTTCAATGTGAATATCTTCATATACCACCTTTGACTTCAATGTCTTCATACATTTTTAGGGGTCATCTCTGGTAGGAAAACCGAATCAATGAGGGACTTCTACCTGTGTTATCCTGCAATTCTCACAAACACATTAGTCCCTCAACTAGGTTTGTCGTCAATACTCCAAAACCAACTAGGGGTGGCACTAGATGCACTTACAATCTCCCCCTTTTTGGTGATTGATAACAAACTAGTTGAATTTTTCAACGGGGAATATAATCTGTGAAATTGTAAAGGATAAGGAATTGTCTTCATAAGTTGCAAGGGCTCCCCCTGAAGATGTGCATATAAGTAATTTGCTTTTGGAATGCAAATGCACATGGCAGGTTGTACTTGTGGAGATCCACTTCAACTTATGATGACAATCCACTATGCATGTGAAAGTATATGAAGATAATGACATGCATAATGGAAAATGGACGTCTACAGAATGATCTAAGTGCGGAATTTATCGTCGCACATGCGTAATTTATCATCGCAACACAAGGTGGCAGATAAGTAGCAGACGACCATCGAGTTTAAGTGTTACAACTCAAAGAACCAAATGTAGCAAAACGAGAGTTGTAAGCACGAAGCGAAATATAAAGTACTCGCCCATATGGACCCGCTTGAAGACTATCAACCTCATATGCTTCTCCCCCTTTTGTCAGTAAGGACCAAAAAGGTTTGAAGACATAGAGCATCTACTCGTTCCCATGAGGAGTAGGTGAAGCAGCAGCGTCGTTGGTGGTGTTTGGCGGTGCTGAAG
The DNA here is from genome assembly GCF_003073215.2 of Triticum urartu. Classification (NCBI taxonomy): domain Eukaryota; kingdom Viridiplantae; phylum Streptophyta; class Magnoliopsida; order Poales; family Poaceae; genus Triticum; species Triticum urartu. The sequence goes on along the minus strand of NC_053028.1, from coordinate 166,168,596 downwards.
AGCTTGGAGCAGAGTCGAAGCGTGCTGAAGGAGGTGGCGGTGAAGTAGCATCGTCTTCATCCTCGATCACTCTGGCATTCACAGTTGCAGCAGAGGAAGAGAACTCAGAGTCTTCAAGGGATGGAGTTCGTCGCAGCACTGCCCTTCGAGGAGGTGTGGAGTCAAACTTGAAGTGCTCAGTGAAGCCATCCTCTTGAAGATCATCTTCAGAACACATCAGCGTTAGCCCTTTCCATGTGCGGCGAGAGGTTTCATGGGCAACAAAAGCATTCTTGGTGGCAAGATTGCGAATGCGATTAACATCCACCAAGAGGCTTTGCATCTGACGCTTCAGCCAGTCATGATGCCTATCCTGTTTCTGATGAAGAGCCACAAGAAGCTCTTGGTCGTTGAGAACACGAGTGCGCTTCTTGGGTCGTGGAGCAGTTGTACTGTCAGTGACTTCAGTGAGAGCAGGATGTGGTGCACGTGTAGTGCCAGCCAAAGGATACACACGAGCGACTGCTTCAACTCCTTCAATGTTCTGAGAAAAACTCTGATGCTCTGCATTCGGAAGACTTAGAGGTTCCTTGGCAGGCTCAGGATAGATGGCTTCAATAGACATATCCACATCAGGCAAAAAGATCTAATGGTTGCGGGCCGAGGGCTGATATGAGATAGCGGAGTGAAGTTTGATCAGCCGCATCACCCAAGGGGCGTAGAACTTCAAACCAAACAGATCAGAGCCAGATGCAGCAAGTTGGCGAATGAAGAAATCCTGTGTATTGAAGCATTTTCCATGAAGAATGTAGAAGACCAAAGTCTTCATTGCACCTTCCAGCTTGGCATGGGGAGAATGTCCTTTGATTGGCCAGAGAGTTCGCCTTATGATGTGATAAATGGTTCTTGGCAGATACTCAAGGTCTTCAACAAAGAACTCCATGGGATAAGCAGCATCTTGGGGCAATGGCTTCATCATACTGAGCATCTGACTCATATTAGGTTCAGTCTTCTGAAAGATGCTCTCAATAGCTTCACTATGAAGCTGACAGCCATGCTCGTAGAGATCGCCAGGAGTGGGCAAACCAGTGAGCTCAATGATGTCAAAGGCTTTGGCTTCGTGATGAACGTTTCCTGTCATCCACTCCAGGACCCAAGTCTTCGGATCTCTGCTATACCCGCGGATGTGAAGTGTGGCATAGAATTGGAGCAGCAACTCTTCATTCCAATGCTCTTGGTCATTGACGAATGGCAGCAATCCAACTTCTTTGAAGCAATCCAGAGCTTCTTCCAGACAGGGCAGACCAGCTATAGCTTCAATGTCAAGGCGCTTATGGGGGAAGATGCGACCTTGATTGTATAGAATGCAGGAGTAATAGCTTCGCTGTGGATAGCTCCAGAACCGATCAGATGATATTCTTTCCCTTGAGTAGGGGTTCCTGGAGCTATTGAAGAATGTGTTGTCTGCTCTGAAGCCATTGATATTGACGGAGCCAGGTGCTGATGCAGGACCTGGGAACCTTGGCAAACTTGGGATTGGCTTCTGTACCTAAGGCATGTGCTCAACATGATAGTCGAACTGGGGACTAGCAGCAGACTCAGGAACAGAAGTGGCGGGATCAGTGGCTTCGTTGACTTCTGGTGCTTTTGTTGGTGAGGGCTCCACATTAGCTTCAGCCATGACAGCGTCAGTGGCTTCAGTGGTGTTGGTGGTGGCAGCCTCAAGATGTTCAACCTCCACTTGATGAGCTGAAGGGTCGGTCACAGTCATGTTCTCCTCGAGAACAGCTTCTTGGTGAGACGGGGGTGTAGCAGCGCTTGGGGTTTCTTCTTCATCGGCTGATGCAGCCGGAATGTCTTCAGCAGATTCAGCTTCAGACGCAGAGACTGGAGGCCTTGGTCCTTTGCGAAGCCTGCGCAACGCAGGCGACGCCTGTGTAGTTGAAGTTGGCAGGGCCTCAAAGTCTTTTTTCTCTTGTGGGCGATCAGCCCATGAAGCATCTTGAGCGATTGGCGTCAGAGGACGACCAATGCTGAGGAGTTCGCTGTGCTCGAGCTGAGGAAGGACTGCACCATCTTCTACACGGTCATGGTGACCAATGTCTTCAGCAGCGATGGGATCAGCTGCTGGAAAGTCTTCAGCTTCATGAGCCTCTGTGAAAGCTGGCTCATGGACAGTCAGCTGGCGTTCAGCGTCAGGACAAACCATGGAAATGGGTTCAACTATCAAAGGCTCTGTGGGAGCAGCCCGATCTTTCTTGGTCTTCCTCTTCTTCTTGGAGGGGGCAATAGGAGAGGCTTCAGGATGTTTCCTCTTCCTGGCTTCAGCCTCAGCAGTCCTCGTCTTCTTGAGCTTTGAAGTGGTTGACCGGCTTTTTGGCTTCGAGCCAGTCATTCTAGTTGGGATGACAATGGGATCTGCTTCCTGCCTTGGTGCATTGGGTTCAGCCGTAGCGGGCTTCTTCTTCTTCTTTGCGGCCATCCTGGGGTCGATGCCAGGACGACCAAGGGCCTTGCGCTTCTCAGCCTCATTGTAGGCCTGCACACATTTGTCAGCCAGAACCTTCATGCGCTCACGAGAACCTTGAGCTTCTGCACGTTTCTTGAGAAAGGCTTCCTTGAGCTCGTGCAGCATAATCTTGAAGTTCTTCACCTCTTTCATGCTGAGCTTGGCCATATGCTTCTTGAACTGAGATTTCTCAAAGTCAATCTTCTGCTTCAGTTCAACAATGCGCTGGGCGATAGCTAGCTCTGAAGCAATGGCGCCATGGAAGGCGACACTGAGGCCAATGGGTAGTTGGAGATCTTCGAAGCTGATGTTTGGTGTGTCAAACCACTCGTCAATGAAGTTGTGGATGATGGTTACATCAAAGAGAGGCAGATCATTGAAGATTTCTGCTTCTTCTTTGCTCTTGATGAGTTGCTCAAGAGCGTCATCTGCAAGAACTTCATCACTTGACAGATCAATGGCATCATTCCGCAGAATGGCAGCAGCTGTTAGCTCTTGGCTGGTGTGTGGCAGAGGCATCTTGACCTTCTGGGGCTTGGAGATGCGTGATAAATCTTCGGACTCCACACTGTCTTCAGGAGGTGCAGTTGCCAGTGGCTTCGCCCGGGAGATTTTTGGTGAAGGGGCAGGCTTTGAAGCTTTAGGCTTCTTCAACTTCTTTGGCTTCGGCACTGCAGGCGCTTCATCTGATTCAGCGTCAGCTGCAGGCTCATTCACTGCAGTCCCTTGAACCAAGATATGGGTGATGAGGCCTTCAAGGTTGTAGAAAGGACCGATGACATTGGGTTCTCGTGTGCCATCAGCCCTTGGAGCTGAGGGACCAGGGTTGAAGTCTAGTCCCAATGTCTTCTTGTTTTGCTTCGCTGAGTTCTGGGCAAACTGGAAGTTGCGCTTGAACAGAATGTCGTCACGACACCATAGTAGTGATGATGGGTGTGCATCAACAAGCTGTGGCCCACGGACCATGCAGGGATAGAAGCCTTGTTCAATGGCTTCATCTCTGGACCTGGGTTGAAGATTCTTGTATAGGATGTCTCCCCACGGTCTCTTGATGGCATTTTTCTCAGCATATTCCTGGGTTACAAATCGGTATTTGAACCATTGTTCTGCCCAATATCTTCGAATCCATTGGATTCGGGTCTTGCGCTGATTGTAATCCTCTTTAGGATCTGTCTTGTACAGTTCTGAGAGGTCATCTGGCAGATCTCTAGATGTTTCTCCACGACACTTTCTGCCACCCTTCCTTGCTGATTTCTCTGAAGCCATGAACTTTAAACTGAAAGGCTTCATCACGTTCAAAGGCTTCAAAGGTTTTCGCTTGCTGGACAAACAGGAACTGGCTTCGGGAGAATTTATGTGATGCTGTAAGAATTCTGCAAATGAATGCAGACTATGAGAACCAAAGGATTCTCCCACGGACATGTATCTGTGACAGCATTAAGGTGTGAGGGAAGGGGAAGAGGTCATATGCATTCTCAGAAGATTTTGAAGATAAATCAGTTTAGAAGACATTGACCTCATCGTGTGAAGACATTCACTCATAGATAAGGAGTTGGTTCCAGATTTGTACGAATCCAGAGATCAGTACAAGTGAGGAATCTAACTACTTTATGAAGCATAAGTGAATATACTAGGCATGTTATGAGATGCAGTATGAGAGAGATCTAACTTGTGTGAATAGAAACTGCTTGTGGTAGAAAGTGACAAAGCCATAGGATCAACAGTGCCGTAAAAAGGAAGTTTTATTTACCACACTAAGAACTGCTAGACGGAGTGGAAGATGAGGCCGAGCAGTTCCATCTTTCGTGCCCTAACTTGGCGACGGAGGACACCTACGGCGACGGCGGAGAGGACGATGTCCGCGGTCGGCGTGAAGACGGTGTCGGAGAGGTTGCGGCAGCGAAGCGCTTCGTCGCCGGCGTCGTCGAGGGCTAGCGGTGGCGCTAGGGTTCGTGCGAGAGTGGAAGAAGAGATAATGACTGCCGTGAAGTGTGTATTTATAGGTACAGGGGCAGCACTGCGTTATTACACAGATGCCCCTAGCGATTCACATCTGAGGAACACGTGGCCATTATGCGGAATTTTGGGGTTTGTTCCACGTCCCACGCACGCCTGGATTGTCGGGTGGTCGTTCCCACTTCTCCGGATTTCATGTAGAGGAATGAGCATTGAAAATGGACTTAATGGTTGTCTCTGTATCTTCTGCTGACAAGGACGCAGAGAAGACATTCGACAGTTTCAATAGAATGCATATGATTTGGAGAGATAGAATTTGAGATAGAAAGCATAGAGAGGTTAGGGTCCGATCACATTCACTTAGTTCAAAAGATTCAACAAGAAGACATATCTATAAGTGAATGTTGTAGAGGATAGAACACTAGTATAGATATATATAATCAACATTGTGAAGATAATCATGAAGACATGTTGAGATTGAAGCCAAACCAAATGTGAAGACATAGCAAATGTAACGCCATGAGTGAAACACTTCAAACAGAACATTTGGTGGTGACGTTACCCACCGTATAGGAAGTATTAGACCCAGACACGGCGCACAATTATCGTGGCGCTCCGAAGTCAAATTCCACATTAATGTATTCACACTTAGAATGTATGTCTTCATTGATTGAAGATATACTTTACTTCGTGTGTTACACATCTAAGTCATCAATATGCATAAGGGTTAGGATGTGTGCCTGATCACAGGACATTTGAGGATTCCAGGATATTTAGCTCACACTGTAACTTGCAAAATCTCTTCTCATCCAAGGGCTTGGTGAAGATATCTGCCAATTGCTCTTCAGTGTTGACGTGTATGATATCAATATCTTCCTTCACAACATGATCTCTGAGAAAGTGATGACGAATTTCAATGTGCTTTGTCTTCGAGTGCTGAACTGGGTTGTTGGCAATCTTGATGGCGCTTTCATTGTCGCAGTAGAGTGGCACTTGCTTCAGATGAATGCCATAGTCTTTGAGCGTTTGCTTCATCCACAGAAGCTGAGCGCAGCAAGATCCAGCAGCAATGTATTCAGATTCAGCAGTGGAGAGAGATACATAGTTCTGCTTCTTTGAAGACCAACATACAAGTGATCGTCCCAGAAAGTGACATGTGCCTGATGTAGACTTGCGATCAACTTTGTCACCAGCATAATCAGCATCCGAGAATCCAACCAGATCAAACTCTGAGCCCTTTGGATACCATAATCCTAGAGTTAGGGTGTGAGCCAAATATCGAAGAATTCGCTTCACAGCTAAGTGATGCGACTCCTTTGGTGCCGCTTGAAATCAAGCACACATGCAAACACTAGGCATAATATCTGGCCTAGATGCACATAGATAAAGTAAAGAACCAATCATGGAGCGGTATACCTTTTGATCGAACTCTTTACCATTGTTGTCAGGACCCAGATGATGCTTGGCTGGCATTGGCGTCATGAAGCCTTTGCAGTCTTGCATACCGAACTTCTTCAGGCAATCTTTGAGATACTTCTCTTGATATATGAAGATGCCGTTGCGTTGCTGTCGTATTTGAAGACCGAGAAAGAACTTCAGCTCTCCCATCATAGACATTTGATATTGCTCTTGCATCATATATCCAAACTCTTCACTGTACTTCTGATTGGTGCAGCCGAAGATAATGTCATCCACATATATTTGGCACATAAACAGTTCACCATCATATGTCTTCGTGAAGAGAGTGGGGTCGAGAGAACCAGGTATGAAGCCTTTGCTCTTCAGGAAGTATTTGAGTGTGTCATACCAGGCCCGAGGGGCTTGTTTGAGGCCATACAGTGCCTTGTTGAGCTTGTATACCATGTCAGGATGTTTTGGATCTTCAAAGCCAGGAGGTTGTGCAACATACACTTCTTCTTCAATCTTGCCATTGAGGAAGGCTCTCTTAACATCCATTTGATAAAGAAGTATGTTGTGATGATTTGCATAGGCCATCAGTATGCGTATGGCTTCAAGTCTAGCCACAGGAGCAAATGTTTCATCAAAGTCAATGCCTTCCACTTGAGTATATCCTTGAGCAATGAGACGAGCTTTGTTTCTGACAACTTGACCATGCTCATCTTGCTTGTTGCGGTATATCCATTTGGTGCCTATAATGTTGTGCTTCCGAGGATCGGGACGCTTGACCAGTTCCCATACATTATTCAGCTCAAACTGTTGAAGCTCGTCTTGCATAGCTTGAATCCATTCAGGTTCCATGAAGGATTCTTCAACTTTCTTGGGTTCTGTTATTGAGACGAATGCGAAGTGCCCATAGAAATTTGCTAGCTGAGTTGCCCTTGAACGAGTGAGTGGACCGGGTGCATTGATGCTATCAATTATTCTTTCAACCTGCACTTCATTGGCAATGCGAGGATGTACAGGGCGAAGATTTTGCTCTTGCTGATCATTGTCATTGTTAGAAGGAATGTCTTCAGGCTGAGCATTGTCTTCATGTTGATCAGGTGCTGAGATGATAAGTTCTTCTTCAGGATGAGCTTCAGAAGGTATAATTTCTCCAGTTCCCATTAGCTTGATTGATTCACTTGATGGAACTTCATCTAGCACATTTGGCAGTTGCTCTCTTTGTGAACCGTTGGTCTCATCGAACCGCACATCCACTGTTTCAACCACTTTGTAATGAAAGAGATTGAAGACTTTGTAGGAGTGCGAATCCTTTCCATATCCAAGCATAAAACCCTCATGTGCTTTTGGTGCAAACTTTGAGGTGTGATGTGGGTCCTTGATCCAGCACCTGGCGCCAAATACTCTGAAGTAACTGACATTTGGCTTCTTGCCAGTAAGGAGCTCTTAAGATGTCTTGTTCAGAAGCTTGTGAAGATAAACACGATTGATTGTATGGCATGCAGTATCAATGGCTTCAGGCCAGAATTTTCTTGGAGTCTTGTATTCATCTAGCATCGTTCTGGCCATCTCAATGAGTGTTCTGTTCTTGCGTTCGACGACCCCATTCTGCTGTGGCGTGTACGGGGCTGAGAATTCATGTGTGATGCCCAAGGTATCAAGATATGTATCAAGGCCAGTGTTCTTGAATTCAGTGCCATTGTCACTTCTGATATGCTTTATCTTGGCGCCATAGTTGTTCATTGCTCGATTGGCGAAGCGTCTGAAGACATCCTGCACTTCAGTCTTGTAAAGGATTATGTGCACCCAAGTATATCTAGAATAATCATCAACAATGACAAAGCCATAGAGACAAGCAGTAGTAGTAAGAGTTGAGTAATGAGTGGGACCGAAAAGATCCATGTGAAGCAGTTCGAAGGGTCGAGTAGTGGTCATGATTGTCTTCGAGGGATGTTTGGCCCTCGTCATCTTTCCTGCCTCACAGGCACCGCATAAGTGATCTTTCTTGAACTTGACGCCCTCGATGCCTATGACATGCTTATTCTTTGCCAGGGTGTGGAGGTTCCTCATGCCAGCATGCCCAAGCCTCCGATGCCAGAGCCAGCATTCTGAAGCTTTTGCTAGAAGACATACGGCAAGCTGTGGTCCTGCTGAGAAATCTACCACGTACAAATCATCTTTTTGATACCCTTCAAATACTAGAGACTTGTCAGATTCCATTAGAACAAGGCAACGATATTTTCCAAATATTACGATCATGTTTAAATCGCAAAGCATTGAGACAGACATTAAGTTGAAGCCAAGGGATTCAACAAGCATGACTTTATCCATGTGTTGATCCCTTGAGATTGCAACTCTACCTAGACCCAATACCTTACTTTTACCAGTGTCAGCAAATGTGATGTGGCTCTTGTCGGATGGACGTAAGGTTGAGTCCATAAGAAGGCTTCTTTTGCCAGTCATGTGATTTGTACACCCACTATCAATAATCCATTCTGAAGACGCTGGTGTCGTACCCTACAGTGCAGTTAGGGGGATAGGCTTCACGAAGAGCATTGTGAAGCAAAAACATTTGACGAACCAGTGGGTTATGAAAGCTTAGATCCAGATTAGGACTAATGGGGAGAGTGGCAAGTGATTCAGGAACGAAGTACATAGTAAGACCATTCGGGCATTTGATCTTGCGCCCTACAAGATGTTTAAGGTCCCCAACAATAGCGTCAAACGATTTTGGTTTTCTGCTGGAGACCTTTCCCTGCAAAGGAGATTTAAGCTTTCTTAGCCACCCACATCTTCAAGGGTGGCTTAGAAGCAATAAGTCTAAGTGCAGCATCTGAGAACTTTGGCTTTGGAGCCCTAGCAAACAGTCTTGTAGGCGGACAATAGTACTCATAAGAATAAGCAGAATAGTTCTTGGTCTTATGAACATGGCGGTTTGATGAACCGCTCTCATATTCATATGCCTGAGTATGGTTTCCCTGCAAAACATTTGCGTTAGTGCGACTCAGGTGAGTCCTCTGTCTGGATGAAGCCTTTGGACCGTATGAAGCCTTTGGTCTGAGGTTTGTCTTCTTCACGTGAGGTGTCATGATGACATTCACAAGAAGATTCTCCAGACACCTTTTCGGAACCCAGATCTTCTTCATAGGCGGTCCATTCCTGCAGTTAGTACCAATGTACCTGGCAAACACTTCACCATTCTGATTCTTAAACATTTTATAGTTTGCATCAAGGGATTCATTAATGATAATGGGATTAGCACAAGTGAAGCCAGATAGATCGGATGGATCTGCTGAAGGTTCCTTTGCAGCAACCCACGTGGTTTTGGGGTACTGCTCAGGTTTCCAGTAAGAGCCATCAGCATTCATTTTCCTTACGAACCCAACACCCTCTTTCCTCGGGTTTCGGTTCAGAACCTGCTTTTTGAGGACATCACATAGTGTCTGATGCCCTTTAAGACTTTTGTACATCCCTGTTTCAAGCAATGTCTTCAACCTAGCATTCTCATTAGCAATAGCAGTGGTATCCTCAGCAGAGGGGTTAGTTACCACATCAACAGTTGAAGATATTGCAACAGTAGTAGCAGTAGAACATTCAGCAACAGAAGTAGCATTATCACGCTCAATGCATTTAAGACATGGTGGTTCAAATCCTTCCTGAGCGGAACTGATCTATTTGGCGCGAAGTGACTCATTTTCCTTTTGAAGATCTTCATGAGCCGCTCTCCATTTCTCAACATCTTGCTTCCTTTGAAGATAATCATAGGAAAGCTTTTCATGAGTTGTTGAGAGAGTTTCATGACGACTTTCAAGTTCCTGATACTTAACGTGAAGATTTTTTATGTCTTCAATTAAGGATTCAGATCAAGTCATTTCAGCACCTAACAGATCATCGCTTCTATCTAACAGTTTTTGAATATGTTCCATAGCTTTCTGTTGTTTAGTTGCAATTTTAGCAAGTGTTTTGTTGCTGGGTTTTGAACCACAATCAGAGTCATCGTCACTAGATGTTTGATAGTGAGTAGTGCGTGTGTTTACCTTGGCACCACGTGCCATGAAGCAGTAGGTAGAAGCGGAGTAGTCCTTGTCATTTGCATCGGTGTCGGTGATGAAGTCATTGTCTTCAGTGTTGAATATGGACTTGGCAACGTATGCTGTAGCCAGACTTGCGACGCCTGAATCGGACTCCTCCTCAGACTCCACCTCCGCCTCCTCAGAAGCGGACTCCTCCTCTGAATCCATTTCCGTGCCAACAAACGCACGTGCCTTGCCAGATGAGCTCTTCTTGTGTGATGAAGACTTTGAGGAAGACTTGGAAGAAGACTTTGAGTATTTCTTCTTCTTGTCATCAGAGTCATATTCCTTGCTCTTCTTCTTCTTGTTGTTCTCATTGTCCCACTGTGGACACTCAGAGATGAAGTGGCCAGGTTTCTTGCACTTGTGACATGTTTTCTTCTTGTAGTCGTCAGCAGAAGCTTCATCATTCCTTGAGCTTGATCGGGAAGACTTTCTGAAGCCTTTCTTCTTGGTGAATTTTTGGAACTTCTTGACAAGCATAGCAAGTTCCCTTCCAATGTCTTCAGGATCATCAAAACTGCTGTCAGATTCTTCTTCAGATGAGGAGACAACTTTTGCCTTCAAGGCACGAGTTCGCCCATAGTTTGGACCGTAGATATCTCTTTTCTCAGAAAGCTGAAACTCATGTGTGTTGAGCCTCTCAAGTATGTCAGACGGCTCGAGTGTCTTGAAATCAGGACGTTCTTGAATCATCAGGGCTAGGGTGTCAAACGAACTGTCAAGTGATCTCAGTAGTGTCTTGACGACTTCATGTTTGGTGATCTCAGTAGCGCCGAGGGCTTGAAGCTCATTTGTGATGTCAGTGAGTCGGTCAAATGTGAGCTGGACATTCTCATTGTCATTTTGCTTGAAGCGGTTTAAGAGGTTGTGAAGGACACTGATTCTCTGATCTCTCTGGGTTGAGACGCCTTCATTGACCTTGGAGAGCCAGTCCCAGACCAGCTTAGATGTTTCCAAAGCACTCACACGGCCATACTGTCCTTTGGTCAGATGACCACAGATGATATTCTTGGCAGTAGAGTCTAGTTGAACGAACTTCTTGACATCAGCAGCAGTGACACCTTCTCCAGCCTTGGGAACACCGTTCATGATGACATACCATAGGTCGACGTCAATGGATTCAAGATGCATGCGCATCTTATTCTTCCAGTAGGGATATTCAGTTCCATCGAAGACGGGGCACGCAGCGGAGACTTTAATTATCCCTGCAGTCGACATAGCTAAAACTCCAGGTGGTTAAACCGAATCACACAGAACAAGGGAGCACCTTGCTCTGATACCAATTGAAAGTGCGTTATATCGACTAGAGGGGGGGTGAATAGGCGATTTTTATGAAAGTCTTCAAAACGTGGAAGTTATGAAGACAAACGATAGAAATAAACCTATTACCCTGCAGGGGAAGGTAGACTACACTAGGCAAGCCATAGTCAAGTATTCAATAGAGTGAAAGCACAATGACTAATAGCAGCAATGTAGTAAGGATCAAGTAGGAAGATATTGTGAAGCCACACAGAACACGCAGTCACTCAGTGAAGACAAGATAGTTCGAATATACAATGACTTCACAAGGAGTAACAGTAAGTAAAGGGAAGGGAAGATGAAACCAGTGACTCGCTGAAGACAATGATTTGTTGGACCAGTTCCAGTTGCTGTGACAACTGTACGTCTGGTTAGGGCGGCTAGGTATTTAAACCTTAGGACACACAGTCCCGGACACCCAGTCCTGAACACGCAGCTCAGGACACCCAGTCCTCACCGTATTCCCCTTGAGCTAAGGTCACACAGACCTCGCCCAATCACTCTGGTAAGTCTTCAAGGTAGACTCCCAAACCTTCACAGACTTCGTTCACCGGCAATCCACAATGTCTCTTGGATGCTCAGAACGCGACGCCTAACCGGCTGGAGGATGCACAGTCCTCAAGTGTAATAAGTCTTCAGATCACACAGACAAGAAGACTTAAGTGATGCCTAATTCTCTTTGGCTCTGGGTGGTTAGGGATTTATCATCGCAAGGAATTCTCTCTCAAAGGCTTCGAGGTGGGTTGCTCTCAAACGACAAAAGCCGTACTCTGAATCTGAGCAGCCCACCGTTTATGGTTGTAGGGGGTGGGCTATTTATAGCCACTTGGCAACCCGACCTGATTTGTCCGAAATGATCCTGGGTCACTAAGGAATTGACACGTGTTCCAACGGTCAGATTTCAAACTCACATGGCAACTTTACTTGGGCTACAAGCAAAGCTGACTTGCCCGACTCTGGACAAGATTCGCTCTCAAAGTCTTCACTCGAAGACATAGGTTTTGTTTAAGCATCACTTCAGTCATTCTGACTGGTTCTCTTGGACCCCACTTAACAGTACAGTGGTTCCTATGACTCAACACAGAAGAAAGAGAACTACGAAAGATCTAAGTCTTCGAGCTCCATAGGCTTCATGTGGTGTCTTCTCTTGTCATAGTCTTCAATGTGAATATCTTCATATACCACCTTTGACTTCAATGTCTTCATACATTTTTAGGGGTCATCTCTGGTAGGAAAACCGAATCAATGAGGGACTTCTACCTGTGTTATCCTGCAATTCTCACAAACACATTAGTCCCTCAACTAGGTTTGTCGTCAATACTCCAAAACCAACTAGGGGTGGCACTAGATGCACTTACAAAAACTGACGTTCTCTGGGAAAAATAGGAAAACATACTATGTAAAAAAACAGGATACGGGCCGAATCTGGTTGGCCCATCAGTGCACAGGAGGGGCTGGGGGTTCTCTCACCATGGGCCTCGGCCCAGTCAGTCTAACAGGCCGGCTTTTGCTGGCGGAACTGGACCGCGAGGACGCAGCCCATGCGGACGCGGTCAACGGTGACGGGCGAGCTCCTCCCGTCTGAAGCAGAGGCGGGAACAGGCACGGCTGCGGCGGCCGGGAACGGGTCCGGGGCGGCGGAGCATGGGAAGATTGGCCGGATCCCGACGTGAACGCTGAGAGGGGGCGGATCCGCCGGCCGGCGCCTTGATCTGAAGCAGAGGAAGCCATGGCCTGGTTCTCTAGCGATGCAGCGGCGACGGGGAGGCAGCAGCGGAGGGCGACGGGGTCCTGACGAGGACGGAGTGCTCCGGCGAGGCACCAGATCCAGGAGCGATGGAGATGGCGGGGCATCTCCATGCGGCGGCGGGGCTTGGTCGGCACGAGCGTCGAGGAAGGAGCACCGGCCATGCTCCATGGCGCTGCGGCTCCTGTGCGAAGAACCAGAGAGAGAGGGAACCGGGTGAGAGAGAGAGAGGGCAACAAGGGAGAGAAGGGAAGGAGAAGGCCGGAAGGGAGGCAGGGGCGCGCAGGGTCCTGCTGCAGGTGGTCACCAGCTATGAGGGGGTTGGTCTGGTTAGAAATTCGATGAGGATTTTGGATTTTGGGAGGATCCCGAGGTGGGAGATGCTGGCGGCGGTGGGATGGGACAAGGGTCCTAATTTTTAGGGTTTGTCCAAATAGACTAGGAGTGGAGTATATATATACCTCACAGACTAGGTTAGGGGCTACCTCGTCCCTACGATCGCAATCGGACGATCGCAGATAAAATAGCTAGGGAGTCCAAAAAGGAAAACAGTGACATTTTGTAGACGTTTGGGGATGATCCGGACACAACGGTAGAGACAGCCCGAGTCGGGTCCGGGACAGCTTTCGGGCGCACGCGAGGAGGGTCGCGGGCTGACGAGAGAGGTTAGGTAGGGCCTGGCGGTGAGTAGTGGGCTGTGTAGACGGTCTCGAGCTGAGAGAAGAGAAGAGAGAGACCCGGCAACTGTTTCCGGAGACCAAAAACGTCCGACGAAAAGACCGGCTATAATGCTGCTATAGTTTAACGGTTGGGCTATCAAACGAACTCCGAATGCGATGGAATTTGACAGGCGGTCTATCTACACTATAATAAGACCACACGTCAACTCTCAACCCAATCCGAGAACATTTCTCAGCCACTTATAAAATATTATTTCGGACATGCCGCGGGCGCGTGCAAGTGTGGTTGGGCTCAGAAAGGGCAATAGAAGGAATGGGGAGAAACCCGGACGGATGCAGGTTTTGAAAACATGATGATGCAATGCAAATGATGACATGATGAAATGCAACACGCAAGCAAAAGACATGGCAATGCAGCGAATAACTGGAAGACACCTGGCACATCGGTCTCGGGGCGTTACACCGGCCCCCCGGTTTAATGTGTGAATATACCGGTGAGGTTGACGACCCTCAACGCCATTGCAACATCCAATTATCTATGGAAGAAGTCACTGAAGGTGTAAAGAAAATTCTGAACGAGTCGGAACTGATCTGTAGTCAAACCGTCCTGAGCCCCTTCTATGCCAAGAGCAAACCGCCTGCTGTAAGTATTATACTTGCTCTTCATCTCTAATATCTTTAACTTATGCAACCTGTAACCCTTCTTCTTTATATGTAGGGTGATGACCCCTTCTGGAAATGGAAAACCGTAGAGAAAGCGGCAAAGCCGACTAGAGACAAAGCGGTCAAGCCATCCCGCCCAAAGACCAAAGCCGTAAAATGGATGTCAAAACGGAAAACGGCTGACCGGATTAATATGGAGCTTGATGATGATACTGATGATCCAGAAGTTGAGGTAGAACTTGACTCACTTGGCTCTCTTTTCATGCATATCATTAACAATGATCTTCCTCAGGAGGACGCAGAAGCTAGTCAAGCTGATGACGTAGAGGTAATTACCCTTTCCTCCAGTTCAGACTCTATGCCAACACAACAAACTCGCCAAGCAGTCCGGAAAGTAAGCTTTTCTCATCCTCTTGCTCACTTGGATCCAACATTTATTTTGAAGACTCAGCAGCATGAAGCTCGCCGGACAACCCGGCACAATGGCCAACAGGTCACTTCAGCCGGTTTACCTGATACTCCGGTTCGGAAGCGCCGGTCTGAGGTCTCTCCTACTTCTGACCATTCTTACCCCAAGGCAGGTTATTTCAGACAGCCTCTTAATCCGTCCGATTCAAATTATCAGGTGACACCTCCTTCATCTTCTGGTGAATCGACCGCAACTCAACTCCCTCCTTTGAAAACTGTGGCTGGGTGAGTTGTAAAAACCTTTCCTTTCAATGCGCCATAAATCCTTTGAATAGGATGTTAATCCTCTTTTATTCTGTTTGCAGGGCCAAAGCCAGACCCAGCAAGAAAGCTCGGGTCACCAATCCGCCAGAAGACCCTATCGCCGAAGAAGAAGAACCAAGAGGTGAACCAGAACAGACTGGTGAATCGGAAGGCCCTCATCCTGAAGCTACTTTTGATGATCCACCCCTTGAAGGCCAACATACCGATGAACCAACAGATGTTGAGCCTGCCGCACCCGATACTGAACCGGCATAACCAAACCGGGCTAGTCCGGTGAAAGACACTGAAATTCCAGTATCATCAACCAAAAATCCTGAAGGCCAAGGTGATGATGTTATTATTACTGGAATGGGCCACAGCTCTCCTGGCCATCCCGTCATTTTGGCTCCGCATAGTGCCAAAGAAGAGCAAGCTACCCAGGATAAAGGTAAATGGAGCAGCGACTTATCTATTGGAAATATGCCCTAGAGGCAATAATAAAATGGTTATTATTATATTTCTTTGTTCATGATAATTGTCTATTGTTCATGCTATAATTGTGTTATCCGGAAATCGTAATACATGTGTGAATACATAGACCACAACACGTCCCTAGTAAGCCTCTAGTTGACTAGCTCGTTGATCAAAAAAGATAGTCATGGTTTCCTGACTATGGACATTGGATGTCATTGATAACGGGATCACATCATTAGGAGAATGATGTGATGGACAAGACCCAATCCTAAGCATAGCTCAAAGATCGTGTAGTTCGTTTGCTGTAGCTTTTCCGAATGTCAAGTATCATTTCCTTAGACCATGAGATTGTGCAACTCCCGGATACCGTAGGAGTGCCTTGGGTGTGCCAAACGTCACAACGTAACTGGGTGACTATAAAGGTACATTACAGGTATCTCCGAAAGTATCTGTTGGGTTGGCACGAATCGAGACTGGGATTTGTCACTCTGTATGACGGAGAGGTATCTCTGGGCCCACTCGGTAATGCATCATCATAATGAGCTCAATGTGACCAAGTGGTTGATCACGGGATCATGAATTACGGCACGAGTAAAGTGACTTGCCGGTAACGAGATTAAACGAGGTATTGGGATACCGACCATCGAGTCTCGGGCAAGTAACGTACCGATTGACAAAGGGAATTGGATTGATTGAATCCTCGACATCGTGGTTCATCCGATGAGATCATCATGGAGCATGTGGGAGCCAACATGGGTATCCAGATCCCGTTGTTGGTTATTGACCGGAGAGGCGTCTCGGTCATGTCTGCATGTCTCCCGAACCCGTAGGGTCTACACACTTAAGGTTCGGTGACGCTAGGGTTGTAGAGATATTAGTATGCAGTAACCCGAAAGTTGTTCGGAGTCCCGGATGAGATCCCGGACGTCACGAGGAGTTCCAAAATGGTCCGGAGGTAAAGATTTATATATGGGAAGTCCAGTTTTGACCATTGGGAAGGTTTCGGGGGTTACCGGTATTGTACCGGGACCACCGGAAGGATCCCGGGGGTCCATCGGGTGGGGCCACCCATCCCGGAGGGCCCCATGGGCTGGATTGGGAAGGGAACCATCCCCTAGTGGGCTGGTGCACCCCCCCTTGGGCCTGCCCTGCGCCTAGGGTTGGGAAACCCTAGGGGTGGGGGCGCCCCCCACTTGGCTTGGGGGGGAAGCCACCCTTGGCCGCCGCCCCCTTGGAGATCCATCTCCCTAGGGCCGGCGCCCCCGCAAGGCCCCTATATAAACAGGGGGGAGGGAGGGCAGCCGCACCCTTGCCCTTGGCGCCTTCCTCTCCCTCCGTAATACCTCTCCTCCCCGCTTGCGCTTGGCGAAGCCCTGCCGGGATCCTGCTGCATCCACCACCACGCCGTCGTGCTGCTGGATCTTCATCAACCTCTCCTTCCCCCTTGCTGGATCAAGAAGGAAGAGACGTCTTCCTAACCGTACGTGTGTTGAACGCGGAGGTGACGTCCGTTCGGCACTAGGTCATCGGTGATTTGAATCACGTCGAGTACGACTCCATCAACCCCGTTCTCTTGAACGCTTCCGCGCACGATCTACAAGGTTATGTAGATGCACTCCTCTCTCCCTCGTTGCTAGTTGACTCCATAGATTGATCTTGGTGATTCGTAGAAATTTTTTAAAATTCTGCTACGTTCCCCAACAGTGGCATCATGAGCTAGGTCTATGTGTTGTTACTATGCATGAGTAGAACACAAAGCAGTTGTGGGCGTCGATATTGTCAATTTGCTTGCCGTTACTAGTCTTATCTTGATTCGGCGGCATCATGGGATGAAGCGGCCCGGACTGACCTTACACGTACGCTTACGTGAGACTAGTTCCACCGACTGACATGCACTAGTTGCATAAGGTGGCTGGCGGGTGTCTGTCTCTCCCACTTTAGTCAGGTCGGATTCGATGAACAGGGTCCTTATGAAGGGTAAATAGAAATTGGCGATTCACGTTGTGGTTTTAGCATAGGTAAGAAACGTTCTTGCTAGAAACCTATAGCAGCCACGTAAAAACTTGCAACAACAATTAGAGGACGTCTAACTTGTTTTTGCAGCAAGTGTTTTGTGATGTGATATGGCCAAAGGATGTGATGTATGAGATGATCATGTTCTCGTAATAGGAATCACAACTTGCATGTCGATGAGTATGATAACCGGCAGGAGCCATAGGAGTTGTTTTAATTTATTTATGACCTGCGTGTCAACATAAACGTCATGTAATTACTTTACTTTATTGCTAAAGCATTAGCCATAGTAGTAGAAGTAATAGATGATGAGACAACTTCAAGAAGACACGGTGATGGAGATCATGATGATGGAGATCATGGTGTCATTCCGGTGACAACGATGATCATGGAGCCCCGAAGATGGAGATCATAAGGAGCAAAATGATATTGGCCATATCATGTCACTATTTGATTGCATGTCATGTTTATCATGTTTTACATCTTATTTGCTTAGAACGACGGTAGCTTAAATAAGATGATCCCTCACTAAAATTTCAAGAAAGTGTTCCCCCTAACTGTGCACCGTTGCGAAGGTTCATTGTTTCGAAGCACCACGTGATGATCGGGTGTGATAGATTCTAACATTCGAATACAATGGGTGTAAGCCAGATTTACACACGCAATACACTTAGGTTGACTTGACGAGCCTAGCATGTACAGACATGGCCTCGGAACACGGAAGACCGAAAGGTTGAACATGAGTCGTATAGAAGATACGATCAACATGAGATGTTCACCGTTGATGACTAGTCCGTCTCACGTGATGATCGGACACGGCCTAGTAGATTCGGATCATGTTTCACTTAGATGACTAGAGGGATGTCTATCTGAGGTGGAGTTCATTAAATAATTTGATCAGATGAACTTAATTATCATGAACTTAGTCTAAAATCTTTACAATATGTATTTTAGATCAAATGACCCATGTTGTCCTCAACTTCAACGCGTTCCTAGAGAAAACCAAGCTGAAAGACGATGGCAGCAACTATACGGACTGGGTCCGGAACCTGAGGATCATCCTCATAGCTGCCAAGAAAGATTATGTCCTAGAAGCACCGCTAGGTGACACACCTGTCCCGCAGAACCAAGATGTTATGAACGCTTGGCAGTCACGTGCTGATGATTACTCCCTCGTTCAGTGCGGCATGCTTTACAGCTTAGAACCAGGGCTCCAAAAGCGTTTTGAGAGACACGGAGCATATGAGATGTTCGAAGAGCTAAAAATGGTTTTTCAAGCTCATGCCCGGGTCGAGAGATATGAAGTCTCCAACAAGTTCTTCAGATGTAAGATGGAGGAAAATAGTTCTGTCAGTGAGCACATACTCAGAATGTTTGGGTTGCATAACTGCTTGACTCAGCTGGGAGTTAATATCCCGGATGACGCGGTCATTGACAGAATCCTTCAGTCGCTTCCACCGAGCTACAAGAGCTTTGTGATGAACTTCAATATGCAGGGGATGGAAAAGACCATTCCTGAGGTATATTCAATGCTGAAATCAGCAGAGGTGGAAATCAAAAAGGAACATCAAGTGTTGATGGTGAATAAAACCACTAAGTTCAAGAAAGGCAACGGTAAGAAGAACTTCAAGAAGGACGGCAAGGGAGTTGCCGCGGCCGGTAAGCAAGCTACCGGGAAGAAGCCAAAGAATAGACCCAAGCCCGAGACTGAGTGTTTTTATTGCAAGGGAAGTGGTCACTGGAAGCGGAACTGCCCCAAATACTTAGCGGACAAGAAGGCCGGCAACACTAAAGGTATATGTGATATACATGTAATTGATGTGTACCTTACCAGTACTCGTAGTAGCTCCTGGGTATTTGATACCGGTGCCGTTGCTCACATTTGTAAGTCAAAGCAGGAGCTGCGGAATAAGCGGAGACTGGCGAAGGACGAGGTGACAATGCGCGTCGGGAATGGTTCCAAGGTCGATGTGATCACCGTCGGCACGCTGCCTCTACATTTACCTACGGGATTAGTTTTAAACCTCAATAATTGTTATTTAGTGCCAGCTTTGAGCATGAACATTGTATCAGGATCTCATTTAATTCGAGATGGCTACTCATTTAAATCCGAGAATAATGGTTGTTCCATTTATATGAGAGATATGTTTTATGGTCATGCTCCGATGGTGAATGGTTTATTCTTAATGAATCTCGAGCGTAATGCTACACATATTCATAGTGTGAATACCAAAAGATGTAAGGTTGATAATGATAGTCCCACATACTTGTGGCACTGCCGCCTTGGTCACATAGGTGTCAAACGCATGAAGAAGCTCCATGCAGATGGACTTTTAGAGTCTCTTGATTACGAATCATTTGACACGTGCGAACCATGCCTCATGGGTAAAATGACCAAGACTCCATTCTCAGGAACAATGGAGTGAGCAACCAACTTATTGGAAATCATACATACTGATGTGTGCGGTCCAATGAGTGTTGAGGCTCGCGGTGGCTATCGTTATGTTCTCACCCTCACTGATGACTTGAGTAGATATGGGTATGTCTACTTAATGAAACACAAGTCTGAGACTTTTGAAAAGTTCAAGGAATTTCAGAGTGAGGTTGAGAATCAACGTGACAGGAAAAACAAGTTCTTGCGATCAGATCGTGGGGGAGAATAATTGAGTCACGAATTTGGTACTGTAGGATCGAAAGTATGTCTAGAGGGGGGGTGATTAGACTACTTGACCAAATAAAAACTTAACCTTTTCCCAATTTTAGTTCTTGGCAGATTTTAGCTATTGTAGGACAAGTCAAGCAATCATCACACAATTCAAGCAAGCATGCAAAGAGTATATTGGCAGCGGAAAGTAAAGCATGCAACTTGCAAGAATGTAAAGGGAAGGGTTTGGAGAATTCAAACGCAATTGGAGACACGGATGTTTTTCCCGTGGTTCGGATAGGTGGTGCTATCCTACATCCACGTTGATGGAGACTTCAACCCACGAAGGGTAACGGTAGTGCGAGTCCACGGAGGGCTCCACCCACGAAGGGTAATGGTTGCGCGAGTCCACGGAGGGCTCCACCCACGAAGGGTCCACGAATAAGCAACCACCCACGAAGGGTCCACGAAGAAGCAACCTTGTCTATCCCACCATGGCCATCGCCCACGAAGGACTTGCCTCACTAGCGGTTGATCTCCACGAAGTAGGCGATCTCCTTGCCCTTACAAACTCCTTGGTTCAACTCCACAATCTTGTAGGAGGCTCCCAAGTGACACCTAGCCAATCTAGGAGACACCACTCTCCAAGAAGTAACAAATGGTGTGTTGATGATGAACTCCTTGCTCTTGTGCTTCAAATGATAGTCTCCCCAACACTCAACTCTCTCTCATAGGATTTGGATTTTGTGGAAAGAAGATTTAAGTGGAAAGCAACTTGGGGAAGGCTAGAGATCAAGATTCATATGGTAGGAATGGAATATCTTGGTCTCAACACATGAGTAGGTGGTTCTCTCTCAGAACATATGAGTTGGAATTGTGTATGTGTTCTGATGGCTCTCTCCACGAATGAAGAGGAGGTGGAGGGGTATATATAGCCTCCACACAAAATCCAACCATTACACACAATTTTCCAATCTCGGTGGGACCGAATCAACAAACTCGGTTGGACCGAAAAGGTAAACCTAGTGACCGTTAGAGATTTTCGGTGGGACTGACATGCAACTCGGTAGGACCGATATGGTTAGGGTTTGGGCATAACGTAATCTCGGTGAGACCGATTACACAAACTCGGTGAGACTGAGTTTGGTAATAAGCTAACCAGAGAGTTGGTCAGGTAAACTCGGTGGGACCGATTTGCTCTTTCGATGAGACCGAAAAGTTACAAAAAGGAAACATAGAGTTTACACTGCAATCTCGGTGGGACCGATTCGCTCTTTCGGTGAGATCGAAAAGTTACGAAAGGGAAATAGAGAGTTTGCAATCCCATCTCGGTGAGACCGAGATCCCTATCGGTAGAACCGAATTGCTAGGGTTTGGCAGTGGCTTATGACAAGTGAAACTCGGTGGCGCCGGATAGAAAGAATCAGTAGGACCGAGTTTGGCTTAGGGTTTAGGTCATATGTGGATATGGGAAAGTAGTTGAGGGTTTTGGAGCATATCACTAAGCACATGAAGCAAAAGGCTCATTAAGAAACACCTCATCCCTCCTTGATAGTATTGGCTTTTCCTAAAGACTCAATGTGAACTTGGATCACTAAAATATAAAATGAAGAGTCTTGAGCTTTTGAGCTTGAGCCAATCCTTTGTCCTTAGCATTTTGAGGGTTCCACTTTCACATCCATGCCATGCCAATCATTGAGCTTTCCTGAAATAGTCATCTTGGAATAGCATTAGCTCAATGAGATATATGTTGTTATGAATTACCAAAACCACCTAGGGATAGTTGCACTTTCAATCTCCCCCTTTTTGGTAATTGATGACAACATATAGATCAAAGCTTCGACAAATGATAATAAGCATGAAATATATCGTCGCTTTGAGAAGTATGTGACAAGTAAGAGCTCCCCCTAAATTTGTGCATATTTAAAATTTGCTTTGGACTGCAAATGCACAAAGAGTTAGAGTCATGGGTTACTCTTCCATGTCACATACATCTTGGTGGAGCGCTTAAAATGATAAGAATGAAATACATGCACTCATCACCAAGAATAGTGAATGATCACATAAGATAGATAAGATGATAATATTAAGCAAACAAAGTGTAGCTTATGATCAAACACATGATCATCAATGCCTCACGAGCAATGACATAGTATCTCACACAAAAGCAAACAATGTTCGAAAAAAACACCAAATAAAACAAGAGAGAATAAAAGCAACACTAAAAGCAACACTCTCTCTCGAAGCCTATGATCTATACATTTTCTCCCCCTTTGGCAACAAGTTACCAAAAAGTTCCTAGAAAATGCATAGTGCTAAGTCGACACTCAGGCTTGATCTTCAGGTGGTGGTGGAGTCCGGAGCACTCCAAGGACAAAGCCTTCTGTAGACGTGGTCGGAGTCGAGGCTGAAGTGGACGCTGGAGCTGGTGGAACTGAGGCTGTAGCTGGTGCAGACGTGGTGGCTCTAGGGTCAGCAACTGGCACTGCAGACGACCTCGGACCTCGTGGCACTCTGGCAAAGGCATCAGTTGTAGTCTTGCCTCTCCTCTCCTGCATGTCATCCTGGAGCTGCTCCACTGCAGTCTGAATCTCTGTCACTTTGACATCCAAGTCATAGAACTTTTGTTACATGATCCTCTCTAAGCTTGCCTGGTTCTGAGTTAGGGTGGCTAGTCCTTGCTCAATCCGCAGGGTGGATGCAATCAAGTAACCAAGCTGCTCTTGTTTGGTTTTGAGGAAATATTCAGATGCCTCCTCTTGAGTAAGCATCTTGGCATCTTTCTCCTTCCTTGCCTTCTCCTTCTTGGCTTGTGCTTTGGAGCTGGCTTGGCCTTGGAAGCAGCTGCCCCTGTTCTTATGGCATCACCCATCAGCTTGGGTGCCTTAGGTGCTGGTGCAGCTACCTCTTCTTCTTCCTCCTCATCTTCCATGATGGAAGCCTTGCCAAGCACTCTGGCTACAGTTTTCTTCACCCTTTCTTTCCTCTTCTTGCCTTCAGCAGCAATTGGCTCAATGGGAGTGGGCTTCTCAGTTGAAGCTCTGGCCTTTGACATAGGCTGCCTGCCTGCTGGCCTTTTGATCTTCATCCCTGGTTTTATGCCCTGTGCTGGCTCAACTCTCTTGGAAGTTGCTTCCTCTTCTGCCACATAATCCTCATCTTCTGAGTCTGAGGTTCTCTTCTTTCTCTGTTTTGTGGCAGCTTTAGGCAGATTGCTAGGGGTGCTCCTGCTGCCATCATCTGAGGAACTTGAGGGACTAGTGCCCTCACTCATCTGCACTTGCTGCTCTGACAAGTTCTGGCTATCACTTTGGTCTGACATGATGCAAACTCTGACTACTGACCCTGTGAATAGGTTATAGATGAGATAGAGTGGATAAGCATCACAAAATGCAGAGATTTTTGCAAAAGAATAATTCAAAAACTTAGTTTTAGTTTCCCACTGAAAGCATCTCGGATCTACCGATTTCTAAACTCGGTGATACCGAAGCAGTTTTGGCACCTAAACTAGTGAACTCGGTCAGACCGAGTCACAGTTCGGTGGCACCGAGACTGCTAGGGTTTCACAGAGTTCCAAAATCGGTCACACCGATAAGTAATTCTCGGTCAGACTGAGTCTCACTTGTGCAATGGCATAAGCCAAATCGGTGGGACCGAGTTTTTCAACTCGGTGGGTCCGAGATGGTTTCGGCGGAAACCTAACCCTAAAATTTTCGAATTAAACCTAATCTACGAGTTCATTGACTGGATAGAAGTTTAACAAACGTGGCAAGAATCATGATGATCACAATGTGCTAAGAATCGGATTGGGGAATAGCACAAAGATCGAGTCTATACCCTAGTTCGGCGGAGACTCGCTACGGCGGCAACGGCGGGGTTGAATTTCCGTTGACGGCGACGGAGACCAGCGACTGGAGGCGGCTAGCAGCGAGGAGACGATTCGGAGACCAAGTTGGCAGAGCAGGCTATCGCGCGGGCGAAGGGGTTCAGAGAAATTTCCAAACTTTTGCCCATGACTGTATATAGCCCGACCCTGTCGGTGTGACCGAGTGGAACAACTCGGTGGCACCGAGATGCAAAACTGTATACAGTTGTTGCAACTCGGTGTGACCGAATGGTTCAAATCAGTTGCACCGAGATCGAAAACCTAGATCAACTTAATGATCTCGGTAGGACCGAAAGTAGGGTATCGGTCAGACCGAGAATCATAAAGAGGTTTTGGAAGTTTAAGTCTATGACGAATCGGGGACTCCGAGCGCTCCTCACACAGAGTGGTTCGAATCTGACTTGATCAAATTTTGTGATGTAGCATGAATAGAGTTTGAGACGAGAAAAGCATAGATAGCTAGAGGAGGTTCTTAGGCATTCTTGTCCATCCACTTGGAAAAAGGAAATAAAACCAAACAATCAAAACAACAAGTGGATGTCCTCGAATGAGTAAAATATGCAACCAGCATGCTCACACAATAAGATGGCAAATGAAATATGTGACAAGGCATGCACAACCAATTCTAGCATCTATCAAGCACTTTGCGATGACAAGGTCATCTATATATGAGTATATTGACTTAGGAGTCAAGTGAGAACACTTGATCATAGGTCATACTCATCGTTTAAGCTCAACTGGGGTTACCACTTTTACATAAAGCATTGTTGTGTTCACATCTTTAGAGTTGCTTTAGCTCAAGTCTTAGAGTAAAGCTCCCCCTAGATGTGATATCCCCCCTTAGAGGGATGAACTAACCTCGGGTTTTGTCGATGATGACTTCATGTAGATGTTGAAGATGTGGATGCTCAATGTTGATGTAGATCACTTGGAGCTATCCATTTGAGTGAATTGCACTTTCAATACCTACGTGGGTTAGTCCCACAAGGAACAAACAAGGATATCCATAGACATAGAGTGATGCACACACAAGATGATGTCCATGAAAACTTTTAGGTTACCTTGTCCCTTGTCTTACCAACAAGAGGGTTTGTGACTCCTTGAACTAGTGCAAGATGTGGAAGTTGATTGCACTTGTTCTTGCCAAAATGATAAGAGTGAAGTATGTTGGCGGAGTCACCCTCAAGAACTCTCTAGTTCTTCTTCTTTTGGATCCACACCATCTTGATGGGAATCCTTGGAGTTGTAGTCGTACTTGATGAAGTGGAACTTGAAGTAGTCTTGGGAATCCACTTGACTAAGGTCTTAGGAGCTTCTTCAAATGCATCAATTTCCTCTTGAAGCTTTTCCTTGCCTTTTTGCTTGTAGTCTTGTGGTGGAAGATCATCTTGAGCTTGTGTCCCCTTGAAAGAAGTATCATACTTCTCTTGTTGAGGAACAAACTTTGTCTTGGGGTATTGATCTTCTTCCCACTCAACTCCATTGGCATTGAACTTTCGTTCAAAACAAACACCTTGATTCTTCCGGTGCATTCCTTGCTTGCGCACAATTTCCTCGAATTGCTTACTCCCGGCAAGGCTTTTGTACACTCCTTTCTCTATAATTCCCTTCAATAAGCTATTTTCTTGCTCAAGTGTAACTTGGCTAAGAGAATCATTAGTGGAATCAAGAGAACTACTAGAAGCAAAAATATTGGATTTAGCATGATCATTGTTACTGCTAGAGGAATAATCTTTCTTGTTCTTGTTACTAGACTTGACTTGAGGCATGTAAGTGGATAAGAGTAAACGCTTGGCAATGTAAGAAGAACTTCTCTTGCGGAGATCATCATTGATTGCTTTTAAGAACTCATGCTCTTGCTCAAGATTGAGCTTTTCAAAGCGTAATTTCTCATGAGCTCTTAAAAGTTCTCGATGATCTTCGAAGATAGTTTCATGAGCTAACTTAAGAGTGTTTAGTTCTTTAGTTAGAGCCTCAATCTTCTCCTTATCATTGTCATTCGTTTTATCTTGATTAGCATGATTAATTGACGTTTCATCATAGTATTCATCACTAGAGTTGTCAACAAGCAAATCATCACCTAACAAGTCATCTTCATCACTATTGAAATCAACATACTCGGGGTGTGTTACCTTAGGACCTTTGGCCATGAAGCATCTTCCAATTCCTTCATTTGGTGAGTCAAATATGTCGTAGGAGTTGGTTGACACAAGTGCTAGACCGGCAACACCTTCATCTTGAGTATCTTCGGAGTCGGAGTGATAACTTCTCTCGGAGTGGCTGTCGGAGTTGGAGCCGGATACCCATTCACCAACATGAGCTTGATGTCTTCGTTTTGTGTAGCTCCTTGATGATTTTTCCTTCCTTTCCGAATCCTTGCTTCTCCGTTAGTATCTTCGTTCATAACGATCATCTCTACTCCTTCTCTCTCTTGGTGGTGATTCTTTGCTTCTTCTTTTTGGAGAATCTTCTCTTCTCTTGTAGGGAGCCGTACACTCATTGGAATAGTGTCCGGGTCTTCCACAACTGTAGCAGTTTCGCTCTCGACTAGAAGATCTTTTGTCATTGTAGGACCTTGACTTGAAGCTTCTATCTTTGCTTCTACTCTTGTAGAACTTGTTGAAGTTCTTCACCATTAAGCTCAATTCTTCATTGAAGTTTTGTTTCTCACTTGATGATGTAGGGGCTTCACATGAGGCTTTGTAGGCACCACTTGAGTTGTTGTGAAGTTCCTCTTTATCCTTAAGTGACATCTCATGAGCAACAATTCTTCCAATCACCTCCGTTGGCTTGAGATCTTTGTAATTGGGCATCATTTGGATCAATGTGCACACGGTATCATATTTTCCATCCAAGGCTCTTAGAATCTTCTTGATGATGAATCTATCGGTCATCTCTTCACTTCCTAAGCCAGCAATCTCATTTGTGATGAGAGCAAGCCTAGAGTACATTTCAGCGACACCTTCACCATCCTTCATTTTGAACTTGTCAAGTTGACTTTGAAGCACATCCAACTTGGATTCCTTGACAGAGTCGGTACCTTCGTGCATATCAATCAAAGTGTCCCAAATTTCCTTTGCATTCTCAAGACGGCTGATTTTGTTGAATTCTTTGGGGCACAATCCGTTGAAGAGAATATCACAAGCTTGAGCATTGTATTGCAACATCTTCAACTCATCCGCGATAGCTTCACGGTTTGGTTCTTTCCCATCAAAGAAGTCACCTTGCAAACCAACACACACAATAGCCCAAACGGCGGGGTTATGTCCAAGAATATGCATTTTCATTTTATGCTTCCAACTAGCAAAATTAGTACCATCAAAGTAAGGACCTCTACGGTGATAATTTCCCTCGCTAGACGCCATACTCTCCTAGGTTGTGAAATCAAGGCTATGACCACCAAAAGCTATGGAGATCAAAGCAAATGGAGACCAAAGCTTTGATACCACTTGTAGGATCGAAAGTATGTCTAGAGGGGGGGGTGATTAGACTACTTGACCAAATAAAAACTTAACCTTTTCCCAATTTTAGTTCTTGGCAGATTTTAGCTATTGTAGGACAAGTCAAGCAATCATCACACAATTCAAGCAAGCATGCAAAGAGTATATTGGCAGCGGAAAGTAAAGCATGCAACTTGCAAGAATGTAAAGGGAAGGGTTTGGAGAATTCAAACGCAATTGGAGACACGGATGTTTTTCCCGTGGTTCGGATAGGTGGTGCTATCCTCCATCCACGTTGATGGAGACTTCAACCCACGAAGGGTAATGGTTGCACGAGTCCACGGAGGGCTCCACCCACGAAGGGTAATGGTTGCGCGAGTCCACGGAGGGCTCCATCCACGAAGGGTCCACGAAGAAGCAACCACCCACGAAGGGTCCACGAAGAAGCAACCTTGTCTATCCCACCATGGCCATCGCCCACGAAGGACTTGCCTCACTAGCGGTAGATCTTCACGAAGTAGGCGATCTCCTTGCCCTTACAAACTCCTTGGTTCAACTCCACAATCTTGTCGGAGGCTCCCAAGTGACACCTAGCCAATCTAGGAGACACCACTCTCCAAGAAGTAACAAATGGTGTGTTGATGATGAAATCCTTGCTCTTGTGCTTCAAATGATAGTCTCCCCAACACTCAACTCTCTCTCATAGGATTTGGATTTTGTGGAAAGAAGATTTGAGTGGAAAGCAACTTGGGGAAGGCTAGAGATCAAGATTCATATGGTAGGAATGGAATATCTTGGTCTCAACACATGAGTAGGTGGTTCTCTCTCAGAACATATGAGTTGGAATTGTGTATGTGTTCTGATGGATCTCTCCACGAATGAAGAGGAGGTGGAGGGGTATATATAGCCTCCACACAAAATCCAACCGTTACACACAGTTTTCCAATCTCGGTGGGACCGAATCAACAAACTCGGTTGGACCGAAAAGGTAAACCTAGTGACCGTTAGAGATTTTCGGTGGGACTGACATGCAACTCGGTAGGACCGATATGGTTAGGGTTTGGGCATAACGTAATCTCGGTGAGACCGATTACACAAACTCGGTGAGACCGAGTTTGGTAATAAGCTAACCAGAGAGTTGGTCAGCTAAACTCGGTGGGACCGATTTGCTCTTTTGGTGAGACCGAAAAGTTACAAAAAGGAAACATAGAGTTTACACTGCAATCTCAGTGGGACCGATTCGCTCTTTCGGTGAGACCGAAAAGTTACGAAAGGGAAACAGAGAGTTTGCAATCCCATCTCGGTGAGACCAAGATCCCTATCGGTAGAACCGAATTGCTAGGGTTTGGCAGTGGCTTATGACAAGTGAAACTCGGTGGCGCCGGATAGAAAGAATCGGTAGGACCGAGTTTGGCTTAGGGTTTAGGTCATATGTGGATATGGGAAAGTAGTTGAGGGTTTTGGAGCATATCACTAAGCACATGAAGCAAAAGGCTCATTAAGCAACACCTCATCCCTCCTTGATAGTATTGGCTTTTCCTAAAGACTCAATGTGATCTTGGATCACTAAAATATAAAATGAAGAGTCTTGAGCTTTTGAGCTTGAGCCAATCCTTTGTCCTTAGCATTTTGAGGGTTCCACTTTCACATCCATGACATGCCAATCATTGAGCTTTCCTGAAATAGTCATCTTGGAATAGCATTAGCTCAATGAGCTATATGTTGTTATGAATTACCAAAACCACCTAGGGATAGTTGCACTTTCAGGTACACACTTAAGAAAATGTGGAATAGTTTCACAACTCACGCCGCCTGGAACACCTCAGCGTAATGGTGTGTCCGAATGTCGTAATCGCACTCTATTGGATATGGTGCGATCTATGATGTCTCTTACCGATTTACCGCTGTCATTTTGGGGCTATGCTTTAGAGACTGTCGCATTCACTTTAAATAGGGCTCCGTCGAAATCCATTGAGACGACACCGTATGAATTATGGTTTGGGGATGCGATGCCTATGTCAAGAAACTTCAACCTGAAAAGCTCGAACCCAACTCGGAAAAATGCGTCTTCATAGGATACCCTAAAGAAACAATTGGGTATACCTTCTACCTCAGATCCGAAGGCAAGATCTTTGTTGCCAAGAATGGGTCCTTTCTAGAGAAAGAGTTTCTCTCGAAAGAAATAAGTGGGAGGAAAGTAGAACTTGA
The DNA here is from genome assembly GCF_003073215.2 of Triticum urartu. Taxonomy (NCBI): domain Eukaryota; kingdom Viridiplantae; phylum Streptophyta; class Magnoliopsida; order Poales; family Poaceae; genus Triticum; species Triticum urartu. The sequence goes on along the minus strand of NC_053028.1, from coordinate 166,138,907 downwards.
TGAAGTATTACCTCTTGAACCGGTAAGTGGCGCAGCTCAAGAAAATGTTCCTGAGGTGCCTGCACCGACTAGAGAGGAAGTTAATGATGATGATCATGAAACTTCAGATCAAGTTACTACTGAACTTCGTAGGTCCACAAGGACACGTTCCGCACCAGAGTGGTACGGCAACCCTGTCTTGGAAATCATGTTGTTAGACAACGATGAACCTTCAAACTATGAAGAAGCGATGGCAGGCCCGGATTCCGACAAATGGCTAGAAGCCGTGAAATCCGAGATAGGATCCACGTATGAAAACGAAGTATGGACTTTAACTGACTTGCCCGATGATCAGCTAGCCATAGAAAATAAATGGATCTTTAAGAAGAAGACAGACGCGGATGGTAATGTGACCATCTATAAAGCTCGGCTTGTCGCTAAGGGTTATCGACAAGTTCAAGGGGTTGATTACGATGAGACTTTCTCACCCGTAGCGAAGCTGAAGTCCGTCCGAATCATGTTAGCAATTGTCGCATTCTATGATTATGAGATATGGCAAATGGACGTCAAAACGGCATTCCTTAATGGTTTCCTTAAGGAAGAATTGTATATGATGCAGCCGGAAGGTTTTGTCGATCCTAAGAATGCTGACAAGGTGTGCAAGCTCCAACGCTCGATTTATGGGCTGGTGCAAGCATCTCGGAGTTGGAACATTTGTTTTGATGAGATGATCAAAGCGTTTGGGTTTACGCAGACTTATGGAGAAGCCTGATGTAACGCCCTCGATGCGGCTATATCTCCCATGTGTCGAAGCACGACTTAGAGGCTTAACCGCATTGAAAGCAATGTCGCAAGTGAGGTAATCTTCACACAACCCATGTAATACATAAGGGAAAGAGATACATAGTTGGCTTACACTCGCCACTTCACACAATTACATGAATAAGGCATTACATCATCCAAATACAATCAAGGTCTGACTACGGAACCAAAATAAAAGAAGAACCCCAAATGCGACACGGTCCCCGATCGACCCCAACTGGGCTCCACCACTGATCGACTAGAACGAAACAACACAAAGGACAAGATCTTCATCGAGCTCCTCCTTGAGCTTAGTTGTGTCATCTGCACGGTTCAACGCACCTTCAAGCTGGTTTTGAAAGAATCTGTGAGTCACAGGGACTCAGCAATCTCACACCCTCGCGATCAAGACTATTTAAGCTTATGGGTAAGGTAAAAGGTATGAGGTGGAGCTGCAGCAAGCGACTAGCATATATGGTGGCTAACATACGCAAATGAGAGCGAGAAGAGAAGGCAAGGCACGGTCGATAAAAACTATGATCAAGAAGTGATCCTAGAACACTCTACGTCAAGCATAACTCCAACACCGTGTTCACTTCCCGAACTCCGCCGAGAAGAGACCATCACGGTTACACACGCGGTTGATGTATTTTAATTAGGATGAACTTCAGGTTTTCTACAACCGGACATTAACAAATTCCCATCTGCCCATAACTGCGGGCACGGCTTTCGAAAGTTCAAAACCCTGCAGGGGTGTCCCAACTTAGCCCATCACAAGCTCTCATGGTCAACGAAGGATATTCCTTCTAGCGGGAAGACCCGATCAGACTTGGAATCCCTGTTACAAGACATTTCGACAATGGTAAAACAAGACCAGCAAAGCCACCCAGATGTGCCGACAAATCCCGATAGGAGTTGCACATATCTCGTTCTCAGGGCACACCGGATGAGCAAGACGTCGGGTAAGCCAGCCCAGAGTTGCCCCTGGTAGCCTCGGACATCGCTCAGTTGGACCAACACTTAGAGAAGCACTGGCCCGGGGGGGGGGTGTTAAAATAAAGATGACCCTTGAGTCTGCAGAACCCAAGGGAAAAAAAGGCTAGGTGGCAAATGGTAAAACCAATGTTGGGCCATGCTGGAGGAGTTTTATTCAAGGCGAACTGTCAAGGGGTTCCCATTATTACCCAACCGCGTAAGGAACGCAAAATCCAGGAACATAACACCGATATGACGGAAACTAGGGCAGCAAGAGTGGAACAAAACACCAGGCATAAGGCCGAGCCTTACACCCTTTACCAGGTATATAGATGCATTAATTAAATAAGAGATATTGTGATATCCCAACAAGAATATCCATGTTCCAAACATGGAACAAGCTTCAATCTTCACCTGCAACTAACAACGCTATAAGAGGGGCCGGGCAAAGCGGTAACATAGCCAAACAACGGTTTGCTAGGACAAGGTGGGTTAGAGGCTTGGTTAAACAATATGGGAGGCATGATAAGCAAGTGGTAGGTATCGCAGCATAGGCATAGCAAAAGAGCGAGAAACTAAGCAAGCAAAGATAGAAGTGATTTCGAGGGTATGGTCATCTTGCCTGAAATCCCGCAAGGAAGAAGAAAGAGTCCATGAAGAAGACAAATGGACGAAGTTGAACGGATCCTCACAAACGCGACATTATCGGAACCAACCCGAAGAAGCAACACCGGAAAGAAGCAAACAACATAGTAAACAACCATCACATAAGCATGGCATCATGCACAAACAAGTATGATGCATGTCCGGTTTAATGAAGCATGGCATGGCAAAGTGCACAAGAAAAACTACAAGTTAAGTGGAGCTCAATATGCAACGAGTTGCATATTGACGGAACACCATGGGACTTATTTAGTTCTCTCTCGTTTAGGTACCCAACAATATTAAATGTTGTTAAACATGGCAAGAGGTGAGGCATAACAAATCTATACCATCTAAACAATTTAAATGGGGCCAGATATAACAAACAACAAACCCGGTAAATCCCCATATGCATTAGTAATTTAATGCAAACAACAATTTAAACATTTTAATTGTTGTTATCATGATGCGGATGACATGAACAAGTTTATGCAATTTTAAGAAAATGTTGACATGAAAAGATATGAGGCATTTGTCATCGTGGCGGAAAGAAAGGGTGCCACGGCGATGATAACGGAAACGGTGCCACAGCAACGTTCCGTTTCCGGAAACTCGATTGAGACATCGGTGCAAAGAAAGTGACGGGAGCATGTCATGCAAGAATGGTGGGGTGATCTCGGATACCGAGTTCCCACATGCCGGTGGCAGGCAAAAGAGGGGCAATGTGCACCGATAGTTCAGACTCGAGGCAAAACAAGTGTGCATCTCATACAGCATGCATTCATTCGTTCACGGGCGTCGTCTCGAGGTTATACCTTCAAAGCATGCAAACGGAACGGTTCTCGTTCGATGTCGAGTAGAGGAATTATACGTTCTCGGGACGTGGTGGAAGTAGGGGGTACACGACGATGGCAGAGGTACTCGCGCCGGTAGTGGTACACATTTTCGTAGAAGGACATGACGAATCCGAGTCACTTGGGGTCGACGGTAGTCATTCACGTTTTGAGGAGGAAGTAGAGGTTCTCGTGATCTCAGCGACGGTAGTTGTTCACGGCGGTAGTGGAACTTGACGGATCCGATGCCTCCGGACGTAGTGGTACAAGTTTCACGGAGTAGGTCGTACACGTCGTCGGTAGATGTTCACTTGACGGCCTTCAACGGCGGTAGTTGTTCTCGTTTCGTCATGGAAGTAGTTGCACATCTCATAGTGGTACTTGACGATCTCGGAGACGGCGGAAGACGAACTTGACGGTCCTCGTCATCCTGGTACTTGGCATCATTCCCTATTCGGTGACTCTTGGACTTGGCGTTAACAACAACATGGCACGATGCAGGGACTCAACGCATTCAACGTGTACGGCCGACGCCTTGCTGGACTTGGTGCGGTCGCGAACGGGACTGGAGGCGGCCATGGCAACGACGACGAAGCAAAAGAGGCGGACGGCGAGGTGGGGAAATATGAGGCAGGCGCGAGACGAGCGGCCTCCTGCTCGTTACAGAGGACGCTGAGGAGAAGCGCCCGGCGAGGGACTTGGGGACGAGCGCTTCGACAACGGGCGAGTGGCCGAGGAGGTCCTGTGCTCCGGCGAGGTCGACGGGGAACGGCGGGGACTTGCGGCGCAGAGGCAGAGGAGCTCAAGGGGAGGCTCGGGCATGAAGGAGCAGGGCTCCTGCGCAGCGAGGCGGCGTGCGGAGCTTGGGGCGCGAGGGTGCAGGGCGGCGGCCTGCGGCGCCTGGCGAAGGCGGAGAAGCTGCAGGGGCGTCGGGGTTGGTGCTCGGCGAAGTAGGGGAGGCAGAGAAGCAGGACTCCGGCGACGAGGTGCAGCGGCGGAGCTTGCTGGCGTCGGGGATGGTGCAGGAGAGGAGAGGGCATGTGAGCGAGACGGGGGCGCTGCGGAGGGAGGCAGTGGCGGCAAGGGCACAAGAGGGAGAGAGTGGAGAGGCCAAGGGATCGATGGAGGTGGGGTCTTCCCGTGGGTTCTCCTGGTGGCGGGGTGGAAACAAGAGGGAGAGCTAGGGGTGTCGGGCTAGGTTAGGTTTAGAGATTTTGGTGGGCTGAGGGAAACGGGAGATGGTTGGGCCGGCCTGGGGGGGAGGCCCAAGTGGCCAGCTGGGCTGGCTCTCTCTCTAAGAACAAAAGAAAAAAAACAAAACAGAGATATGAAAGAAAAAGAAAGAGAGGTTAGGGGAAAAAGTTGGACATGTGGATAATTTTCACGGACTCGTAAAAATGTGCACGGTCCACGAAAAATAGGAGAGGCAAGATTGCAAGGATTTAATTCAAAGTCATTTGAATTTAATCCAAATTGTTTGAACAAGGGCTAGGAAATGGAGGTGTCCAAAAATGTTTGGATTTTTGGTAGAGCTCCGAAATATGATGAAACAAATATATGGCCATGTTGGAGACCGAGAATTAAGATAACAAAGGCATTGGGATATTTTGCAAGTGTGTTTGCGGTAAATCCAAACGAATGGAATATTTTTATTTAGCTCCCTAATATTGGGAGGATATGTTATAAAGAGAATCACCATGTGAATTCCCTCGATTTAAATGGGCGGAAGATCCATGCAATTTATTTAGTTGAGTTGCAAAAGATTTATGAGATGATGGCATGATGACATGATGCAATGCACATGATGCAACGAACCAAACAAATCACACGACGAAACCCAAAAACCCTGGAAGGCATCTGAAGCTCCGGTCTTGGGGCGTCACAACACTCCACCACTACGAGAGGATCTCGTCCCGAGATCTAGAATGGCACCGGAGGGAAAAATGGAAGAGAATGAGAAGAGGTAAGGCTAAGTTGCTTCTTTGACAAACGAATGAAACCAAAGAACCTTGAGAGGTTGAACAAATTGAAAGAAAGAATACAACAAAGATGAACGAGGTTGAAAACACTTCATTAGAAAGGAGGAACATTACGGGAACCTTGTGGGTTGAAAGACATAAGAAAAGGTTACAATGGACAAGAAGTAGATGCAAGCACTCCGATTGAAACAAGATGCAAGACTTTATAAGACGAAAAGAACTTGAGCAGATGACACAACACTCCGGTTAAAACAAGACAGAGAAGGCATAATAATGATATAATTTGGAGAGCACTCCGGTAGAAAAGAGAAGAAAGCTTGATAAGATGAAAAGAAATTGAAGGGATGACACGACCCTCTGGTTGAATGAATTAGCAAAGGAAAGAACATGATCTTGACAAAACAAGATGATGGGTCAAAGAGAGCAACATCACAAAGCCTCCGGAAGAAATGTAAGAATGGACCCAAAAGAACAGAGAAGAAGGCAACAAGTTCTGCATGAAATGAATTTGAGAGAGCATCTTTAAAAAGAAAGATTGAACGGAGTTGTTGGGAAATAAACAACGAAAAGAATAAAGTTGATAAGGTCTTATGGAATACATCTCAAATTATGAGGTGACAACTTGCCACTCACGGGAAGAAGAATTGGATTGGTAAGAACAAGGAGACGACAAGCTAATTTCACCGGGAGGGTAGATGAAGAACTTGGATCATATATGAGCACCATAAGTAGCAACAATCCTTAGGGAAGGCTTTAGGTGAAATATAACCCAAGATAACTCCAATCACGAGATTGATGGATTTAAAATATCTCATTCTTGACAACATGTGAATCATGAAAACATGAACTCAAATTATCAAGAATGACATAATACCACCTCTAATAATACGGAAGAAAGAATTGCACTCCGGATTGCAATATGGAGAATGCTTGAGCTCCTCTGAAAAGAATCTCAATGAACACTTCGAGAAGGAATTAAATCCTTGATGAACCATCATGTAGAGCCTCCATGAAGAACTCCGGTAATAAAAGAATGATCAAACGAAATGGTGGATGAAAAGAACAAGGTTGAAGCCTTGCAATGATTTAAATGAATCTCCGTGGAGATGTAATTGAAAAAAGGTCGGAACTCCGGGAAAAAGAGAAGATGAAACAATTGAAGCCGAGAATTTGATGAGCCTCCGGAATAACAAATTGAATTTACATGATGAAACAAAGAATAAGAATTACATTATGCTTATCCTTCACCACTTAAATTGATGACAAACAATGGGTTTGGCACACTACTTATTCTCGTAGAAAGATTAAGATAGATATAGCGCAAACTTGATAAAGTCTTCAACGATCCACCGGTAGAATTTGAAAAGCACGAATGCATAGATATGATACACGAAGGAAGAAAAATCTTGAACGAAACACCGTAAGAATTGAAAAAGAACGATTAAAACATGAAGAAACACCGGGAAGGATTAGCAATTAAACGAAGATGCTTGAGCGAATTTAGATCCATGAGAACGGAGGGATCACGAACTGATTAGAGATCACTTGAATGAAGCACTGGTAAGATTAGGAGAACGATAACTGAAAGTTGGGAATGAATAATTATGAGATGATGGGCTCCAGAGAATCAAACTGAAAATACTCTGAATTACTCCGGATGGGTGAAAAGAATTATCGCGACCGAAAACAATTATAAGAGGAAGGCAACAAGCTATAATCACGAGTCTCTGAGAGAACGGACAAGATTTGGAGGTAAAACTCTTCTTCAGTCTTCAAATGTTGAGAATGACGACGATAAAGACCAACAAGAGTTGTTGAGATACTCCGGGATGAAAATTATAAAGGTTGAACCAATGATGAAAAGAATTTGAAAGATCTTGGAGAAGGCAATTGACTGATGATAACTCATTCTTACGTCAAACTTTGAAAATAATTTGGGAATAGCTCCGGGAAAATTGGAAGAGTCAGGTAAGATCCTGGGAAAAGACCTGTGGGTTAGGGCCCACTCAAAAGAAACACCTTTGAAATGATTACTTGAAAAGAGAGATTGCACCGGTTGAATTAAAAGGCTTGAATGAGATAACAGTCTCGAGATAGGTTGAACGGATCTTGAATGACAAGACGAGCCTTCTGAGGTATCTTCAGGGCACCGGAACAATTGAATAACGAGAAGTGGATGATTATGAGGTGCAACGGCATGAGAAAACATTTAAAACGAGGAAAAAGAGATATGATCCTCAAAGCTTGACTTGAAACCACCGGAGATGAAAAGAATGAATAATGGTGAACTAGAAGCTCCGTTAAAATCTTCATGAGAAACACCGGGTAAGAACATAGACGGAAAAGGATGGAGAGACTTCACAAGAATAAAAGGATACTTGATTAAGATATTGGATACCTTGAAGAAAAAGGGGGGGGGGGGGGGAAAAACAAAGGCAACTTGGAGACGGATGAAAGAAACAACGTTGATGAAAAACTGAGATTGGATTTTGCGGATGTTGAGATGATCGGATCCACTTGAAGAGAAGCACACCGGTTGACAAGGATTGACATGACAATCTCGATGAACAAGAAGGATTAGTATTCACATAGGAGTATGAGAACACCACTTAGGAAAGGTAAGGAATCAACATTTGACTTCGAAGCAACTCGAATACCACAACTGAAAACATAACAAAGGATTGGCTTGGAGAATAAGCCGGAACAAACATATGATAGAGATTTCGTCCGAAGTTTTCGTGTGGGGCCTACACGGGCTCGATCGTACAGCATCATCATGTACAAGGCAGTGCACATGACATACGAAGCGTCCCCGAGTCGGCATAGCCAAGGACTCTTTAAGACACAACGAGACCACTGTAAAACCAACCGTGAATAGGCGGACCACTAGACGTCGAACCCCAATTTCATATCATACATCTGACGGAAAGATATCCTAGGATCTACTTGAATTCCCACTTATAAACTCCCAAAATTTTCCGGTTATGCAATCAGGTGTTGGGGATACAGGGGAAGCATAATATCTCACCCAAATCTAGCAAATCCTACATCCAGCCGTATCCATCCTTCAACACATAAGCAAGAAACCTTCGGAAATCGTCTACCTCAACCTTCGAAAAGCATCCGTTATACGAGTTATGGCAATACTCCCGAACTCCCGCCCCAGTACTGGGTGGCGTCGAGGTTATCTCACCAACAACTGCATAAAAGAGATTTTTGATGTCGGCAAAACTAAACTCAGGTATTCCAGAACTGCAACGATAAAATTGTGACGACAACACCTCGGAGCTCAACTCCCCGGGACACTGCCACAACCCCTAAATGACAGGAGGCACCAAGAACAATGTTCTCGTCACAGAACCATCGGAACGATTCCAAGATACCCGCGTGATCCTAAAATTTTTTAGTGAAATTTGAGAAGAGAATAGTCAAAACTCTATGTCAGGATGCCTTACCAGAACGATGAAGGGACTGGGGAGTAAAAAGAATTCCTAAACTCTCCGATATATAATTCCTAAATGACCCAAAACATTTTTCTAGACTCAACAACGACAGCTAATTCGATCAAGCAGTGGGGGCTCCTAAGGTCGGGGAAGGCTCTGATACCAACTTGTAACGCCCTCGATGTGGCTATATCTCCCACGTGTCGAAGCACGACTTAGAGGCATAACCGCATTGAAAGCAATGTCACAAGTGAGGTAATCTTCACACAACCCATGTAATACATAAGGGAAAGAGATACATAGTTGGCTTACACTCGCCACTTCACACAATTACATCAATAAGGCATTACATCATCCAAATACAATCAAGGTCCGACTACGGAACCAAAATAAAAGAAGAACCCCAAATGCGACACGGTCCCCGATCGACCCCAACTAGGCTCCACCACTGATTGACTAGAACGAAACAACACAAAGGACAAGATCTTCATCGAGCTCCTCCTTGAGCTTGGTTGCGTCATCTGCACGGTTCAACGCACCTGCAAGCTGGTTTTGAAAGAATCTGTGAGTCACGGGGACTCAACAATCTCACACCCTCGCGATCAAGACTATTTAAGCTTATGGGTAAGGTAAAAGGTATGAGGTGGAGCTGCAGCAAGCGACTAGCATATATGGTGGCTAACATACGCAAATGAGAGCGAGAAGAGAAGTCAAGGCACGGTCGATAAAAACTATGATCAAGAAGTGATCCTAGAACACTCTACGTCAAGCATAACTCCAACATCGTGTTCACTTCCCGGACTCTGCCGAGAAGAGACCATCATGGTTACACACGCGGTTGATGTATTTTAATTAGGATGAACTTCAGGTTTCTACAACCGGACATTAACAAATTTCCATCTGCCCATAACCGCGGGCACGGCTTTTGAAAGTTCAAAACCCTGCAGGGGTGTCCCAACTTAGCCCATCACAAGCTCTCACGGTCAACGAAGGATATTCCTTCTAGCGGGAAGACCCGATCAGACTCGGAATCCCGGTTACAAGACATGTCGACAATGGTAAAACAAGACCAGCAAAGCCACCCAGATGTGCCGACAAATCCTGATAGGAGCTGCACATATCTCGTTCTCAGGGCACACCGGATGAGCAAGACGTCGGGTAAGCCAGCCCAGAGTTGCCCCTGGTAGCCTCGGACATCGCTCAGTTGGACCAACACTTAGAGAAGCACTGGCCCGGGGGGGTTAAAATAAAGATGACCCTTGAGTCTGCAGAACCCAAGGGAAAAAAGGCTAGGTGGTGAATGGTAAAACCAATGTTGGGCCATGCTGGAGGAGTTTTATTCAAGGCGAACTGTCAAGGGGTTCCCATTATTACCCAACCGCGTAAGGAACGCAAAATCCGGGAACATAACACCGATATGACGGAAACTAGGGCAGCAAGAGTGGAACAAAACACCAGGCATAAGGCCGAGCCTTCCACCCTTTACCAGGTATATAGATGCATTAATTAAATAAGAGATATTGTGATATCCCAACAAGAATATCCATGTTCCAAACATGGAACAAGCTTCAATCTTCACCTGCAACTAACAACGCTATAAGAGGGGCCGAGCAAAGCGGTAACATAGCCAAACAACGGTTTGCTAGGACAAGGTGGGTTAGAGGCTTGGTTAAACAATATGGGAGGCATGATAAGAAAGTGGTAGGTATCGCAGCATAGGCATAGCAAAAGAGCGAGCAACTAAGCAAGCAAAGATAGAAGTGATTTCGAGGGTATGGTCATCTTGCGTGAAATCCCGCAAGGAAGAAGAACGGGTCCATGAAGAAGACAAACGGACGAAGTTGAACGGATCCTCACAAACGCGACGTTATCGGAACCAACCCGAAGAAGCAACGCCGGAAAGAAGCAAACAACATAGTAAACAACCATCACATAAGCATGGCATCATGCACAAACAAGTATGATGCATGTCCGGTTTAATGAAGCATGGCATGGCAAAGTGCACAAGCAAAACTACAAGTTAAGTGGAGCTCAATATGCAACGAGTTGCATATTGACGAAACACCACGGGACTTATTTAGTTCTCTCTCATTTAGGTACCCAACAATATTAAATGTTGTTAAACATGGCAAGAGGTGAGGCATAACAAATCTATACCATCTAAACAATTTAAATGGGGCCGGATATAACAAACAACAAACCCGGTAAATCCCCATATGCATTAGTAGTTTAATGCAAACGACAATTTAAACATTTTAATTGTTGTTATCATGATGCGGATGACATGAACAAGTTTATGCAATTTTAAGAAAATGTTGACATGAAAAGATATGAGGCATTTGTCATCATGGCGGAAAGAAAGGGTGCCACAGCGACGATAACGGAAATGGTGCCACGGCAACGTTCCATTTCCGGAAACTCGATTGAGACATCGGTGCAAAGAAAGTGATGGGAGCGTGTCATGCAAGAATGGTGGGGTGATCTCGGATACCGAGTTCCCACATGTCGGTGGCAGGCAAAAGAGGGGCAATGTGCACCGATAGTTCAGACTCGAGGCAAAACAAGTGTGCATCTCATACAGCATGCATTCATTCGTTCACGGGCGTCGTCTCGAGGTTATACCTTCAAAGCATGCAAACGAAACGGTTCTCGTTCGGTGCCGAGTAGAGGAAGTATATGTTCTCGGGACATGGTGGAAGTAGGGGGTACACGACTATGGTAGAGGTACTCGCGACGGTAGTGGTACACATTTTCGTAGAAGGACTTGATGAATCCGAGTCACTTGGGGTCAACGGTAGTCGTTCACGTTTTGAGGAGGAAGTAGAGGTTCTCGTGATCTCGGCGACGGTAGTTGTTCACGGTGGTAGTGGAACTTGACGGATCCGATGCCTCCGGACGTCGTGGTACATATTCACGGAGTAGGTCGTACACGTCATCGGTAGATGTTCACTTGACGGCCTTCAACGGCGGTAGTTTTTCTTGTTTTGTCGTGGAAGTAGTTGCACATCTCATAGTGGTACTTGACGATCTTGGAGACGGAAGAAGACGAACTTGACGGTCCTCGTCATCCTGGTACTTGGCATCATTCCCTGTTCGGTGACTCTTGGACTTGGCGTTAATAGCAACATGGCGTGATGCAGGGACTCAGCGCGTTCAACGTGTACGGACGATGCCTTGCTGGACTTGGTGCGGTCGCGAACGGGACTGAAGGCGGCCATGGCAGCGACGACGAAGCAAAAGAGGCGGACGGCGAGGTGGGGAAAGATGAGGCAGGCGCGGGACGAGCGGCCTCCTGCTCGTTACAGAGGACGCTAAGGAGAAGCGCCCGGCGAGGGACTTGGGGACGAGCGCTTCGACGACGGGCGAGTGGCGGAGGAGGTCCTATGCTCCGGCGAGGTCGACGGGGAACGGCGGGGACTTGCGGCGCAGAGGCAGAGGAGCTCGAGGGGAGGCTCGGGCATGAAGGAGCAGGGCACGGGGACGCGACGAGCTCCAGCAGAGCTCCTACGCAGCGAGGCGGCATGCGGATCTTGGGGCGCGAGGGTGCAGGGCGGCGGCCTGTGGCGCCTGGCGAAGGAGGAGAAGCTGCAGGGGCGCCAGGGTTGGTGCTCGGCGAAGTAGGGGAGGCAGAGAAGCGGGACTCCGGCGACGAGGTGCAGCGGCGGAGCTTGCCGGCGTCGGGGATGGTGCAGGAGAGGAGAGGGCCTGCGAGCGAGACGGGGGCGCTACGGAGGGAGGCAGTGGCGGCAAGGGAACGAGAGGGAGAGAGTGGAGAGGCCAAGGTATCGAGATGAGGGGGATCGATGGAGGTGGGGTCTTCCTGTGGGTTCTCCTGGCGGCGGGGTGGAAACAAGAGGGAGAGCTGGGGTGTCGGGTTAGGTTAGGTTTAGGGATTTTGGTGGGCTGAGGGAAACGGGAGATGGTTGGGCCGGCCTGGGGGGAGGCCCAAGTGGCCAGCTGGGCTGGCTCTCTCTCTAAGAACAAAAGAAAAAAACAAAACAGAGATATGAAAGAAAAAGAAAGAGAGGTTAGGGGGAAAAGTTGGACATGTGGATAATTTTCACGGACTTGTAAAAATGTGCACGGTCCACGGAAAATAGGAGAGGCAAGATTGCAAGGATTTAATTCAAAGTCATTTGAATTTAATTCAAATGGTTTGAACAAGGGCTAGGAAATGGAGGTGTCCAAAAATGTTCGGATTTTTGGTAGAGCTCCGAAATATGATGAAACAAATATATGGCCATGTTGGAGACCGAGAATTAAGATAACAAAGGCATTGGGATATTTTGCAAGTGTGTTTGCGGTAAATCCAAACGAATGGAGTATTTTTATTTAGCTCCCTAATATTGGGAGGATATGTTATAAAGAGAATCACCATGTGAATTCCCTCGATTTAAATGGACGGAAGATCCATGCAATTTATTTAGTTGAGTTGCAAAAGATTTATGAGATGATGGCATGATGACATGATGCAATGCACATGATGCAACGAACCAAACAAATCACACGACGAAACCCAAAAATCCTGGAAGGCATCTGAAGCTCCGGTCTTGGGGCGTCACACCTGCATTTACAAGAATGTGAGTGGGAGCTCTGTAGCATTTCTCATATTGTATATGGATGACATACTGTTGATGGGAAATGATATAGAATTCTTGGAAAGCATAAAGGCCTACTTGAACAAGTGTTTTTCAATGAAGGACCTTGGAGAAGCTGCTTATATATTAGGCATCAAGATCTATAAAGATAGATCGGGACGCCTCATTGGTCTTTCACAGAGTATGTACCTTGACAAGATATTGAAGAAGTTCAAAATGGATCAGTCAAAGAAGGGGTTCTTGCCTGTATTGCAAGGTACGAGATTGAGCACGGCTCAATGCCCAACCACGGCAGAAGATAGAGAAAAGATGAGTATCGTCCCCTATGCCTCGGCCATAGGGTCTATCATGTATGATATGCTGTGTACCAGACCTGATGTAAACCTTGCCGTAAGTTTGGTAGAAAGGTACCAAAGTAATCCCGGCATGGAACACTGGACAGCGGTCAAGAATATCCTGAAGTACCTGAAAAGGACTAAGGACATGTTTCTCGTGTATGGAGGTGACGAAGAGCTCGTCGTAAAGGATTACGTCGATGCAAGCTTTGACACAGATCTGGATGACTCTAAGTCACAAACCGGATACGTGTATATTTTGAATGGGTGGGCACTAAGCTGGTGCAGTTGCAAGAAAAGCGTTGTGGCGGGATCTACATGTGAAGCGGAGTACATGGCAGCCTCAGAGGCAGCACAAGAAGCAATCTGGGTGAAGGAGTTCATTACCGACCTAGGAGTCATACCCAATGCGTCGGGCCCGATGACTCTCTTCTATGACAACACTGGAGCTATTGCCCTTGCCAAGGAGCCCAGGTTTCACAGGAAGACCATGCATATCAAGCGTCGCTTCAACTCCATTCGTGAAAGTGTTCAAAATGGAGACATAGAGATTTGTAAAGTACATACGGACCTGAATGTGGCAGATCCGTTGACTAAACCTCTCCCTAGAGCAAAACATGATCAACACCAGAACTGCATGGGTGTTCGATTCATCACAATGTAACTAGAATATTGACTCTAGTGCAAGTGGGAGACTGTTGGAAAATATGCCCTAGAGGCAATAATAAAATGGTTATTATTATATTTCTTTGTTCATGATAATTGTCTATTGTTCATGCTATAATTGTGTTATCCGGAAATCGTAATACATGTGTGAATACATAGACCACAACACGTCCCTAGTGAGCCTCTAGTTGACTAGCTCGTTGATCAAAAGATAGTCATGGTTTCCTGACTATGGACATTGGATGTCATTGATAACGGGATCACATCATTAGGAGAATGTGATGTGATGGACAAGACCCAATCCTAAGCATAGCTCAAAGATCGTGTAGTTCGTTTGCTGTAGCTTTTCCGAATGTTAAGTATCATTTCCTTAGACCATGAGATTGTGCAACTCCCGAATACCGTAGGAGTGCCCTGGGTGTGCCAAACGTCACAACGTAACTGGGTGACTATAAAGGTACATTACAGGTATCTCCGAAAGTATCTGTTGGGTTGGCACAAATCGAGACTGGGATTTGTCACTCCGTATGACGGAGAGGTATCACTGGGCCCACTCGGTAATGCATCATCATAATGAGCTCAATGTGACCAAGTGGTTGATCACGGGATCATGCATTACGGCACGAGTAAAGTTACTTGCCGGTAACAAGATTAAACAAGGTATTGGGACACCGACGATCGAGTCTCGGGCAAGTAACGTACCGATTGACAAAGGGAATTGTATACGGATTGATTGAATCCTCAACATCGTGGTTCATCCGATGAGATCATCGTGGAGCATGTGGGAGCCAACATGGGTATCCAGATCCCGCTGTTGGTTATTGACCGGAGAGGCGTCTCGGTCATGTCTGCATGTCTCCCGAACCCGTAGGGTCTACACACTTAAGGTTCAGTGACGCTAGGGTTGTAGAGATATTAGTATGCAGTAACCCGAAAGTTGTTCGGAGTCCCGGATGAGATCCTGGACGTCACGAGGAGTTTCAGAATGGTCCGGAGGTAAAGATTTATATATGGGAAGTCCAGTTTTGACCATCGGGAAGGTTTCGGGGGTTACCGGTATTGTACCGGGACCACCGGAAGGGTCCCGGGGGTCCACCTGGTGGGGCCACCCATCCCGGATGGCCCCATGGGCTAGATTGGGAGGGGAACCAGCCCCTAGTGGGCTGGTGCCCCCCTTGGGCCTGCCCTGCGCCTAGGGTTGGGAAACCCTAGGGGTGGGGGCGCCCCCCACTTGGCTTGGGGGGAAGCCACCCTTGGCCGCCGCCCCCTTGGAGATCCATCTCCCTAGGGCCGGCGCCCCCCAAGGCCCCTATATAAAGAGGGGGGAGGGAGGGCAGCCGCACCCTTGCTCTTGGCGCCTCCCTCTCCCTCCGTAATACCTCTCCTCCCCGCTTGCGCTTGGCGAAGCCCTGCCGGGATCCTGCTGCATCCACCACTATGCCGTCGTGCTGCTGGATCTTCATCAACCTCTCCTTCCCCCTTGCTGGATCAAGAAGGAGGAGACGTCTTCCTAATCGTACGTGTGTTGAACGCGCAGGTGACGTCCGTTCGACACTAGGTCATCGGTGATTTGAATCACGCCGAGTACGACTCCATCAACCCCGTTCTCTTGAACGCTTCCACGCGCGATCTACAAGGGTATGTAGATGCACTCCTCTCTCCCTCGTTGCTATTGGACTCCATAGATTGATCTTGGTGATGCGTAGAAATTTTTTTAAATTCTGCTATGTTCCCCAACATTATCAAGTTATGCTCATCTTAACGCTGATGAGCTTCATTCTGGCTTCTTGAACCGTCTGCACTCAAACCGGAATTATGAAGCCGGCTCGGTGAACTTGACGAAAGAACGATATAAGGTAAATTCCTCTCCCTTTGTTGATTGATTTACAACTGAATTACTATCCCAAGTAGCCCCAAGGGCCGTTTATATGATTATTAATCATAAACTGGGTCTTTGTGACACTTTACACTTCTCATCATTGATCCTTGCAATGGCAGGTCTTTGATAAGAGATAAAACTCATCTTGGAATAATTAGATAACGTTCTGCAGCATAGCCCCCAAAGGCCAGTTTAACTTAGAAGGTTAATCCAGGTTTTAATCTGCACCTCCGCTTTAGAATCGACGCACATTAGCCCCCAACTGTCAAGGATAATGCTTGCATTCTTCTGGAGACTTGTACAAATTGTAGCACTTTTAGAACAAATAGGCATTAGCCCCCAAGTATGAAGTGTATAACTTGTTATATGCTTTATACTTAGCACATATATATGTTGTTTGTTGAATATACCTTCAATATTGCAGGCTGAACTGAGAAGCAAAGATGCCCGAAATTCTGACTTGCAAGAAAATGTGAAGTCTCAACAAGACGAGGCTGCAAAAGCCAAAGAGGAGCTGACCCAGGCCCTGGCCGGAATGGAAAAGCTGAAAGAATCCTTCAACCAAGAGTGTGCTAAATGGGAAACCGAGAAAACCGGTTTAACCAAAAGAGCTGTAGACGCCGAGGCAGCCCTGAAACCAGTGGTTGAAGAACTAGCCAGTTTGAAACGCCAAATCAATGCTATGACCTCTGCTATCTTTGGTAAGTGTCTGCTTATGTGTGTTGCGCCCGTCGATGAATCTTATAACTGACCGAAATGTTGATAAAACCTTTGGCAGGCACTCGGATCGCTCATCTTGGTACAGATATGCGGATGAAGCTCAAAGCGGCATATATATTGGTTGAACAGCTATACTCTGGGTCTCAGCGGGTTATTAGCACGGCAACTTATAACAAACCGGCTCCAACTTTGATTAAGGAGACCCTTGAGAAGCTGGGCATGTTACCAGCCCGTATTGCCAAGTTGAAGAGAGCAGGTGCTAGAGCAGGAGCTTTAACCGCCCTTATTCGAGCCAAAGCCTGGATTCCAGACCTTGAAGTGGAGGATATCATTAAAGGATACCCAGGTGTTAAAGAAGACGGTTCAAACTTCAATAATGATGATCTTCGTCGGCTGACCAAACAGATGCGGCCAGCAGCTAGCAAGTTGGCTGATGATACCGATTTGTCCCATTTTCAACTGTTTTATGATGTAGAAGGGAAAAGACAGCCGGCCGACATCCATGAAGTCGAAGAACTTGTGCCTCCGATTCGTAAGCACACTTACGGCCCTGATATTAACCCTTCCAATCTTATCCATGAGGAAGCAGTGTTCCAAGCGTTAACTGGAATCGATTGGTCAACGGCTGATTTCCAGCGTCTGGGGAGGGATGAAGAAGTGCCTACACCAACTGACCCTCAACCGTCAAACCGTCGCGATGAAGAGTCCTGATTCGGTCGCCGGTTTATATGGCTACTGTGAAAAACAATGATACTATTTGAGCTGCTTTGAAGCTTCATGTAATAGGATAGCTGAAACTCCGTTATCTGCCATGCCATCAAGCATGTTTCATAATACTTTGTGACAAGTTGTGCCTCCCTTTGGAATATATTTATGCATAACCCATAATGAATTGCGTTCCTGGGTACAACAACTTAAAAGTATCTAGCGGTTTCCCGCTAGACGTGTCATGATGTCCAAGAAGTATATAGTACCTAGATGAATAATCAAGTGTTTGTACAAAAAGTAATGTACAGAACATACCTCATTGATTGACCAAACATGTATACGGCAAAGGTGCTAATACCAATCCGGAATGTTGATAACCCCATCTTCATAATGCTGGTCTATATATTAAACCGGACCGGGATAACTACCGGATTTTCTTTATAACACTGATGATTTAGTCAAACCAGACCGGGTCAATGAACACCAGTTTATAATTGATTATGTGCCAACAACTGGTAGTTGAAAAGCAAGCCAGGTCAAGGACGCCGGTTTATCAAAAAATACTTATGATTTTCAACAAACAAAATTCAAACATGAAAATATGCAAGGCTTTTTACGAGCTGCCAGGCTCCAAATCGAGGCTTTTCATGGGCTGCCAGGCCTCTGAGTTAAACCATTTAACAAAGCCTTTTAAGATGGATCTCCAATTAACCAATCATCGTTTTAACTATGACAAGTTCAGGGTCTGTAAAAGATTGACTTGTCAAACGTTCGATGGGTCATACCAGGATTACCTGGATAGGAGTGGCTTACTTGATGAAGGCAGGTTAACCCGGATTTTTAGGTGAATACACCAGGCTTCCAAGTCGTGGCTTGATAGCCAATTACGAGGGTCCTTTCAAACTCTTTGTTGCTTTGCAAAAAGAGCCCCCAAGTAACTTTGTGAGCGATGCTCAGTGTGTACCCATGTTTGAGTATGTACTGTGTACAACACTCTCTTTGGCTCCACAATTTTTTTCCCTTTGTGGCTTAAATGCCTATCAAGAGGTGTAGATATGGTGTGAGGACAACCAAGCCCCCTAGTGATATCCCTTCATGGTTTAAAAACTGATCAAGAGGTGTAGCTGTAGTTCAAATATGACCAAGCCCCCTAGTGATTTTCTTTATATCTATGCAGCTGCTAAAGACGGATTAACAAAAACTCCGTTTTGTCAGTTAACTTGTAAAAGCACACACAGGATATAAAAAGAACAGATACCCCGCTTAAAACGGAGGCTCCGGTTTATTATATGATATATACACTGTCATAAATATGTACAGATGAAGAGCCTATGGCTTCAAGTATAGTAAGGCCGAAGGAGAGCTATGTTCCATGGCCGCTTGGTCTCCTCCTCCGATTGACGTGAGTCTTTATGCTCTCGAACATCAATGAGGTAGTAAGATCCGTTGTGCAGATTTTTGCTGACCACAAAGGGTCCTTCCCAAGGTGGGGATAACTTGTGCATATCAGTATGATCATGGATGAGCTGGAGCACCAAATCACCTTCTTGAAAGGTTCTGGTTTTAACCCAGCGGCTGTGAAAACATCGGAGATCTTGTTGATAAATCGCCGATCGTGCTGCTGCAAGATCACGCTCTTCATCCAACAGGTCCAGTGAATCCTGACATGCTTTCTCATTATCAGCTTCAACATAAGCTGTCACACGGGGCGAATCATGACGGATGTCACTAGGAAGAACCGCCTCCGCTCCATGGACCATGAAGAAAGATGTGTAACCCGTAGACCTATTGGGTGTGGTGTTGATGCTCCATAACACAGAAGGTAGCTCCTCAACCCAACAACCCGCGTCCGCTTTAAGGGAACCATAAGCCTTGGTTTGATACCCCGTAGAATTTCTTGATTTTCCCTTTCTGCTTGACCATTACATTGGGGGTGAGCCACCGACGCTAGATCAAGCCGGATGTGCTCACGTTGACAGAATTCTTCCATCTCCCCTTTTGACAGATTAGTACCATTATCTGTTATAATGCTGTGTGGAAAACCAAACCGGAATATCACCTTCTTGATGAATTGAACAGCCGTGGCTGCATCACACTTGCTGACTGGCTCTGCCTCCACCCATTTAGTGAATTTATCAACTGCTACTAACAGGTGGGTCTTTTTGTCCTTAGAACACTTGAAGGGTCCAACCATATCAAGCCCCCAAGTTGCAAACGGCCACGTAATTGGAATCATCCGCAACCTTGAGCCGGAACGTGCGCACGACGGGCAAATTTTTGACATCCATCACATCTCTTGACTAAATCCTCTGCATCAACATGCGCCGTTAACCAGTAAAAACCGTGGCGAAAAGCTTTGGCAACCAACGACTTTGAACCGGCGTGGTGACCGTAATCCCCTTCATGGATTTCTCGCAAAATCTCACAACCTTCTTGAGGAGAAACACAACGCTGAATTGCTCCTGAAACACTGTAACGATGTAACTCCCTGTTGAATATGGTCATGGACTTGGAACATCGGATTATCTGTCGAGTCAACTTTTCATCGTCTGGTAACTTGCCCCGGTTCATGTAAGCCAGATATGGGATCGTCCAATCCGGTATGGCATGCAGAGCTGCCACCAACTGAGCCTCCGAATCAGGAATAGCCAAATCTTCTTCGGTTGGTACTTTGACTGAAGGATTATGCAACACATCAAGAAAGACATTGGGCGGGACCAGTTTACGCTGGGAACCAAGACGACTTAAAGCGTCCGCCGCTTCATTCTTCTGCCGGTGTATATGGTCCACTTGATAACCTTTAAAGTGACCAGCCACTGCGTCCACCTCTCACCGATATGCAGCCATGAGTGGGTCCTTAGAATCCCAAGTGCCAGACACCTACTGAGCCACTAGATCTGAATCGCCGAAGCACTTAACCCGGCTCAAATTCATCTCCTTAGCCATCCAAAGACCGTGGAGCAAAGCCTCATATTCAGCTGCATTGTTAGTACAAGGGAACATTAAACGGAGGACATAACAAAACTTGTCACCTCGTGGGGAAGTTAGTATGACTCCAGCCCCCGAGCCCTCCAACTATCTGGATCCATCAAAATGAATAGTCCAATATGTATTATCTGGTTTCTCTTCAGGTGCCTGTAACTCCGTCCAATCATTGATGAAATCCACAAGTGCCTGGGATTTGATCGCTGTGCGGGGTATATATTTGACCCCATGCGGTCCAAGCTCAATAGCCCACTTGGCAATCCAGCCAGTTGCTTCTTTGTTTTGAATGATGTCGCCCAGAGGAGCTGAACTGACCATTGTGATGGGATGGCCCTGAAAATAATGTTTAAGCTTCCGGCTCGCCATAAACACCCCATACACTAGCTTCTGCCAATGCGGATACCTCTGCTTTGACTCAATGAGCACCTCGCTGATATAATAAACCGGCCGTTGAACCGGATATTCCTTGCCAAGATCCTTGCGCTCTACCACAATGGCTACGCTAACAGCCCGGGCATTAGCAGCCACATATAATAATAATGGCTCTTTATCGATCGGCGCTGCAAGCACGGGCGGTTCAGCTAGCTGCCTCTTCAGATCCTCGAACGCTTTATCAGCTGTCTCGCTCCAGACAAAGTTATCTATTTTCTTGAGCATCTGATATAAAGGGATGGCCTTCTCTCCAAGGCGACTGATAAACTGGCTCAAGGCTGTAATCCAGTCGGCCAGACGTTGAACATCGTTAATACACGCCGGTTTAGCCAAGGATGTAATTGCTGCAATCTTTTCTGGATTAGCCTCAATGCCTCTGTTTGATACCAGAAAGCCTAAGAGCTTGCCTGCCGGGACACCGAAGACACACTTCTCCGGATTGAGCATCACCTTGTAAACCCGGAGATTGCCAAAGGTTTCTCGTAGATCATCTATCAATGTCTCCTCCTTTCTGGACTTGACCACAATATCATCCACATATGCATGAACATTGTGTCCAATTTGTTTATGAAGGAAATTCTGAACACATCGCTGGTAAGTTGCCTGGGCACTCTTGAGTCCAAAAGGCATGGAAACATAGCAGAAGGCTCCAAAGGGAGTTATGAAAGCTGTCTTCTCCTGGTCCTTAACCGCCATTTTGATCTGATGATAACCAGAGTAAGCATCCAGAAAACACAAATGGTCACAACTCGTTGTAGCATCAATTATCTGATCAATGTGAGGGAGAGCAAAGGGGTCTGCAGGGCAAGCCTTGTTTAAATCTGTGTAGTCCACACACATGCGCCAAGTGCCATTTTTCTTAAGAACCAGCACCGGATTAGCTAACCACTCTGGATGAAAAACTTCGACAATAAACCCTGCGGCCAACAGACGGGCTACCTCTTCACCTATAGCCTTACGTCTCTCTTCATTGAAATGGCGGAGGAACTGCCGGACCGGTTTAAACTTAGGATCAATGTTAAGTGTGTGCTCAGCGAGTTCCCTCGGTACACCTGGCATGTCAGAAGGTTTCCATGCAAAGATGTCCCGATTCTCATGGATGAACTCGATGAGCGCGCTTTCCTATTTGGGATCCAGGTTAGCGCTGATGCTGAACTGTTTGGATGAATCGCCAGGAACAAAGTCAACCATCTTAGTGTCTGTAGCCGATTTGAACTTCAACGCTGGATCATGTTCTGTAGTTGGCTTTTTCAAACAGGTCATGTCTGCCGGATCAACTTGCTCCTTATAGAATTTCAACTCCTCCGTGGCACAAACCGACTCGGCATAAGCCGCATCACCTTCTTCACACTCCAAAGCAATCTTTCTACTTCCATGTACTGTGATAGTCCCTTTATGACCTGGCATTTTAAGCTGTAGATAAACATAACATGGCCTTGCCATAAACTTAGTATAAGCCGGCCGCCCAAACAAGGCGTGGTACAGACTTTTGATCTTTACCACCTCAAATGTCAATGTTTCTGACCTTGAATCATAGTCATCTCCAAAAGCTACCTCCAAAGTTATCTTGCCAACAGGATATGCAGACTTACTAGGCACCACACCATGAAAGACCATATTTGACGGTTTAAGATCCTTATCTGTCAACCCCATACGGCGGAATGTATCATAATACAAAATATTGATACTACTTCCCCCATCCATGAGTACTTTGGTAAACTTGTATCCCCCAACTTGAGGGGCCACCACCAGGGCCAAGTGACCTGGATTATCAACCCGGGGTGGGTGATCATCTCTACTCCACAAAATAGGTTGCTCAGACCAGCGTAAATACTGAGGTACTGCTGGCTCAACAGAGTTTACTGCCCTTTTGTGAAGCTTCTGATCACGTTTGCACAAACTAGTAGTGAAGACATGATATTGCCCGTTGTTCAGCTGTTTGGGATTGCTCTGATAACCCGACTGCTGCTGCTGCTGATTCCCCTGATGGTTGTAACCTCCCTGGGTGCCTTGGTGCCCTTGATTGACGTGTCCAGTTTGGTTGCCTTGAAACCCTAAACCGGAACCACCACCTCCATAACCCGGCCCGTGGAAACCTCCTCCTGAACCGCCGGGCGGGACGTTGTCATATTGGAACATATTGGAATTCTTAAAATCCCGCATGATATAACAGTCCTTCCAAAGATGTGATGCCAGCTTCTCCTTCGATCCATGCTTTGGATAGGGCTGATTTAACAAGCGCTCCAAATTGGAGCTTGAACCTCCACCCCTCTGGGGCTGCTTGCCCTTACGGCGCTGGCCATTCTCCTGCGCGTTGGTATTTGCAACAAAGTCCAAGCTACTGTCGGCCTTGCGCTTACCACCGTTTCCATGGCCTGCCGGATTATGCTGTTGACTGTTGGCATTGCCGTTCTTCTTACCTTTCTCCGGTTTGTCCTCCTCTGAATCCGGATCCTTGGTATTATCTGAATCGGCGTATTTAACCAAAGCGGCCATGAATGTTGACATATCATTGCAGTGACGTTTGAGCCTTCCCAACTTCTGTTTTAACGGTTTGAAATGACAATTGCCCTCTAATGTTAACACTGCAGTGTCTGCATTGATACGATCTGATGAATGCAAAATTGTTGAGACCCGTTTGACCCAATGGGTCGTGGACTCCCCTTCCTCTTGGACACAAGCGGCCAGATCCACGATTGACATCGGCTGCTTACACATATCCTTGAAGTTCTGGATAAACCGGTGCTTCAATTCGGCCCATGATCCAACAGATTTGGTCGGCAAGCTCTTCAACCAAGTGCGAGTTGTTCCTTCCAACATCATGGTGAAATATTTAGCACACACTGCCTCATCCACATCTAACATCTCCATTGCCATCTCATAGCTCTCCACCCACGCCTCTGGTTGCAAATCGGCGGTGTAATTTGGTACCTTACAAGGTCCCTTGAAATCCTTGGGCAGTCTCACATTACGCAAAGCGGGGGTTAGACACGGCACCCCTAAGGAACTGAACATCACTCCTGGCTCCACGGAGGCCGTGGGGTGAACCGGAGTATGCTGTCGTGCTCCGTGTCGAGCCGCCAACTCGGCCTCCCGATGTGCGCGGCCATGGTCCACAACATCTTGCGCATTAGCGCCTCCCCCGGCCGGGTTGTTCCCTCGTGGTGAATTTCGGCGACGTGCACTACTGGACACGGCCGGTTCATCCTCCACGTGTCTGCTATAACTCCGGCTTGGACGGGGAGTGGAATGAACCCTCCATGACTGTGTGAATACGCCTGCTGTTGATTTAGTGCTGTTTGAAGGAGATCCCTGGCCCGACGTGCCTCCACTGCAACTGGTGACTCACCGTCGGTTGGGAGGGCCGCCAGGCGTGAAGCGGCGGCCACAATATTGTCCAATGGGTTGGAATAATGCCCGGGCGGTGTTGGTACATACTGTGGCACAACGTTGTTCTGGCGAGGCGGGTCCGTCGTGCGTGGTTGAACCGGCGCTCTTGTTCCCGGCGCCCCCGCCCGGTTTAGTGTGGGTTGGCTACCAGCTCCTGCTCCTGGTGTGTTGAAGAGATTCTGTGGCTCATAAACCGACGGGAGACGTGATCGATACCTTCTTCTCATGACTTCCTCTGAAGCATTCTGATCCAGTCTAATCCGGTAGGCATGTGCTTCCAATTCAGCCCGCTCTGTAGCCATCCTAGAATTCTCTGTTGCCAGGTCCGCCTTAGCCTGGGCTATCTGATCTTTTACCTTTGCAATCTCCGCATTCTGCTGATCCCTGGCTGCTGCATCCACCTCCGCGGCCATCAATGTTGCCAAAGTGTCGAACAAATCAGACAAGACTTGGGCCGGAGGCGGCGCCGAGCTTCCT
Source organism: Triticum urartu (assembly GCF_003073215.2). Classification (NCBI taxonomy): domain Eukaryota; kingdom Viridiplantae; phylum Streptophyta; class Magnoliopsida; order Poales; family Poaceae; genus Triticum; species Triticum urartu. The sequence continues at coordinate 166,114,065 of NC_053028.1, read as the reverse complement.
GCCCCTGCTGGTGTGGTCGTTGTTGAACCGGAGAGCATTGCTGCGGCGGTAGATGAATGAGGCGCCGATTTTGTGCCGGCCATGAAGATGGCGGCCCGGTTTGATAGATCGGGGGAATCCGGAATACTGTTGCCCTTGGATCCTCCCTCAATCTGGCCGTCCTGCAACTGGTAAAGTGATTCGGTCTCTCCAGAAGACTTGTCATCAGAACAGACCACGGTCTCTCCATCGGACACCGGTCTGTCCTCGTACCTCGATCCATGGATGACACGCACGAAAACATGCCTTGCCTCGGGCTGAACCGGCGAAGAACTTGCACGCCGAGCCGTTTCGATGATGTCGGTGTAGATGTCCGGCTCAGGGGCTGGTTCGCCGATCTTGCCGATGAAGACATGAATCCCACCAAAGGGGACCCGGTACCCGTATTCGATTGAATCGGCCTCGGGACCCCATCCTGCGTTGTCAATGTAGAGCTTGCCGCGACGACTCTTCGTCATCCGGCCCACAGCGTATCCCTTAAGTCCATCGAAGCTACCCTTCAAGAAGTCAAAACCATCGTGTGATAGCCCCACGGTGGGCGCCAACTGTCATGGGTTTGTCACGGCAGATGTCCTTGTGAAAGGACTTAGTCGTGGAGCCATCGCTACGGGTTAGCTTTAAGGGGTTAAACCGGACAAGGGGACACGGGGAATTTTATACTAGTTCGGCCCCTTCGAGGAAGGTAAAAGCCTACGTCTAGTTGTGATTGGTATTGCTAGGGTTTCGAAGGCCAGGGAGCGAATCCGCTTTGTCTGGCTCTCGAGTTGTTGTCTGTCCCTAAACCGCTGTCTGGTCGTCCCTTTATATACATAGGTTAATGCCCGCCGGTTTATAGAGTCCCGAAGCCGGATCATAAACGTATCCAGCTCGGTCTCTATCCTTCCTATCTTACAATACAAATTACATGACTAAGCCGGTTTACATTTATAGGCTTTAACCCGCCTTCGGGCCTTGGGCCTCCATGAAGCGCCATCATCCTTGCATCTTTATGGGCTTCTAATCTTCAAGGAGTCAACCCGGCTACATAAGGCCGGTTTACCTCCAGTAGTAATATCCCCAACATCTTCCCTTGCCTAGATCTCGTGCGGATCGAGAAAATGCCCGCTGAGCGCCTGCTCCAGACCCACCTGCATGGTCGCCCTGACAAAGAAGGGCGCCGTCGCGCTCAACGCCACCTTCATCACCGACACGCTCGCAGTCTTGCGGCGGCTGCCGTGGATAACTTTAGGTTCATCTGCGTGGAGATGCGCGGCGACAGCACGATGGCCAGCTCGTCGGGGGTCCTCGACCTCAGCCGGGACCGGCATTCCCTGGCGTCGCAGGTCATTCTTTCTCCGGACACGCCTGCCTTCCCTACTACCTGCCCCTGTACATTTCCAGAGTAGACATGAAACACTTTTCTAATACACGCTGGATATTTTTTCAAATACATGATCTACATTTTTCAAAATACATATTTTGTAAACTTTTCTGAATACATTGTAACACTTTTTTCAAATACATGTTGTACATTTTTTAAATGGCAATGACTTTTCTAAAACTACCCAAACATTTTCTTTAAATTGTATAAATAATTTTCAAAATTTCATGGGCATTTTCAGAAACATGTGAATATTTCTTTAAAATATGACGATACATTTTGAATGGAAATAACCAAAATTAACCGATGCAAACTTTTTTTGCATTCGTATATAACATTTTATAAAATGTCAAGAAAGTTTTTTGAAATGTGGGAATTTTTCCATAAAATGAGACGTACACTTTTTTAATGTCATGAAACATTTTTTTACATTACATAAACATATATTTTACATTGTATACATATTTTTGTAAAATTTTGCATACAATTTTTTGATATGCGGGAACATTTTCTCATTGTATGAACATTCTTTTTTAAAGTTATCAACAATTTTTAAAACTGCGCTAACAAATTATTTATACTATGTTAACATTTCTTAAAATTCATGTTCTAAATTTATTAAGTACATTTAAGTTTTGATATATGCATTTAACTTAAATTTTTAAGGGTTTTCAATTCAAATGAAAGTGAAAGAGAGGAAAAGAAAGGAAATTTGGGCGATGTCAGCATGATGATCCAGGCCCTAGTGGGCCGGCCCTCCACCTTCGCGGTTATGTATGCGTGAGCGAGGTCAGGCTGCGCCTTTGGGACCAACATGGGCTTTTCTTGAATGCTTGTCTTTTCCACCTTTTATTATTGTCACGGGCTACCCATACGGAAGAGATAAGCCGAAACGAGGTGATTTTGGTGTGCATTTCTTAATTACCAGTTGGTTTCCTTTTTTGTTTTTTATCTTTATTTTTTCTCTATCATTCTATTTCTACAGTCTGTTTTAAGCTTTTTTATTTTCACCTTTATATGTACCATTTTAACTAATTTATAATTACATGAGATTTAGTTAATTCTAGAATGTCAATCTTTATATAAGTAATGTCGATTTTTATAGCATTCAAGTTCTATTGTCTCCATACATTGTTTTTGCCTATTGGGTACAAAATTTGACCGATTAATGGTTGGTTGATTAATCCAGTTAATAGGACGATTCACCGATTAATTGCTACTCCCAAGCCGAGCGAGTAGGTACCAGTTAACGATTTCCTCAACACTCAAAAAAGTTACGTATCATTTGGTTGTGACATGTGCTATTTTTCTTCTTCTTCTTTTTCCACTTTTGGCCTTGAAATTTTGGACAATCCAAGACACAAGGAACAGAAAAAAGACAACACATCAGTAAAAAAACACAAATACAAAAGTAAAAGAAGAAAAAGAAAAGAAGCACAAAGCTGACTGCATGCATGTGCAGCCCAATATCAGCCCATGTTGCCGCACCTAGACAATAGACAACCAGCAAAAAAAGGAAAACTTGTCTACGAGAAAAAAAATAGGGACATAAGTGATCGACAGAGGTATATGTATGATCAATTAAATTAGATGGATGGTGTCAACTAACCTGTCAGATCTAGAGTTCGATGGCGTGTCTGGGGGTGTTGCCCCGGTCTGGTTCGTCCAATGATAATGGTTTCGTCTTTGACGAGCCACTTTAGAGGTCCGCGAAGCTGTATATCCGTGATGGAGCTGCATCGAGCTCAAGTGTGAAGGTGATCCGTCATGTTTTATTTTGATGGCTGCTATGATGGTGTCAGAGGCAGGTGATGGGTGTTGATGTCAAGATCAGAAGATTTTTGGCCTTGTTTATAATTTTACTTTTTGGTTGATGTTTTTTTTATGTAAAGGCTAGCAATTTGTTGTCTTTTTAGTTTTGTCGAGTCGGTATAATATAAATGAGACACGTATTCAAAAAGAAAAACTGACCTTCCGACCCCTGCGTGGGGTGAGAAAAATCTAACAAAACTGACATCCCAAACCGGTATGATATAAATGAGACACATACATGCATCATTTACCACCACCGGAAAAATGTGTGAGTGATCTTTGCAAGGGACGGTCGCGTGACGATGGAGATGGACTGCCATGCTGCGTGTCATCGATGGGCCACGCGCCCACGCGGCCCACGGCAGCTAGAATCGCTTCACGGAGGCTGACCACGCTATTGCACTGCGCATAGGACGCTGCACCTAGTGTTTAGCTCGCCCTACCCCTACGTTTACAATCAGTCCGAAACGTGGAGTAGCATCAACATGGACAAGGGCGGGCGGTGCAGCGTGGAGTAGAGTGCTCTACCATCTGCCTGGTCGCTTCTCGCTTTTGAAGCAGCTTAGATCACGGATCGTGTCGGGGCCTCGGGGGGAACAGTCTGACAAACTCCCACGCAGCTCAAGCTAACGCTGGTTTGACAAAGTAGAGCTACCGATCGTACGGCACGCAGCTACGGAGGAATCTTTGAACTAAAGTCCACTGAACACGAGAGTAAAAAAAGGCACAGGCCACGGAAGCTCAAGTCTGACTTCTACTCCTCCCTGTAGTCGCTGAGGCTGGGTCGACGACGTGCACGCATGCACTTGGACTGACGGTGGCGAAGCAGGAGTGCTTCACAAGTGTCGTGAAACCCACCTCACGCCATCGACAATGGAGCAGGAGCATACTCCTCCGATCCTTTTTAGTTCGTATATAAGATTTGTCTGAAATCAAACCTCGTAAAATTTAATCAACTTTATAGAAAAAAATATCAACATTCACAATGTGAAATCAATACCTGTTTATGCATCAGGACTTAAAGTTTCATATTGTATAACTTTAGTATGATAGATGTTAATATTTTTTCATATAAATATGGTCGAACTTTAAGAAATTTGACTTCAGACAATTCTTATATGAAAAGTAAAAAGGACCGGAGGGAGTACCAGAGCAGCCCTCATATGACCACATGGCTTAGTGGTATTTTACATTCTTTTATTACTTCAAGGTTCAGGGTACTAGGGACTTATGACTGACTGTGGAAATAAGCTGCCACCTTTTTTTCAAGGACGCGTTTAGATGCGCCGACTAATTTGAACTCCACGCACAACATCGTACATTTAATGTTAATCGTAAAAAGAAAATAACATCGTACATTTAATGCGCTTTCACGCCACTGACTCGCACTGATCGGATCCGGAATGTACTACTTAGGTCCAGGGCTAGCTAGCTATAAAGACCGCACGGCTGGGCCTGTCACTCCGCAAGCTAGCACATCCCTGATTCTGAAGCATCGATCGAGCTTGAGTTTCCTAGTTTTGGTGATTTGCATTGCAGAGTGGCCGAATGGTGGCTCAGGGAAGAGGCAGTGCGGCCACCGGTCTGGTAGCCGGCGTCGTGCTCCTGTGCGCGCTCCTTCCAATCACCGGCGCGGCCGCGATGGCGCGGCAGGCGCCGAGGACGTACGTGGTCGGCGACGACAAAGGGTGGGGTCGCGACCTCAACTCATGGTGGCCGAACGGGAAGACCTTCTACGCCGGCGACGTGCTCGGTGAGTCGTTGCTGTTGTGATGTTCTCTTCCAGCTAGGCATGCAGCTAGCTGGCCATGGGCTATAGCGTTCTCCATTGTTGCATGGGTTGCGTACTTACATGTGTTGATGGAACGGCTGCAGTGTTCAAGTACGACAAGGAGCTCCACGACGTGTCGGTGGTGGGCGGCAAGGGGTACCAGCGGTGCGAGGTGCCGAGGCACAGCGCCAAGAGCTGGGTGATGCGCACCGGGAACGACCAGGTGACGCTGCGCAGGGGCAACAACTACTTCATCTGCGGCCTGCCGGGCCACTGCGACAAGAACATGAAGCTCGCCGTCAAGGCCTGGTAGATCCATCCATCTGGCTGCATAATGTCCGCAAGGCCTACCGGCCGGGGTACATCATCATCAAGCAGTGCTTGCATGCTTGGCCTGGCCGTCGGTTAACTGTCCGTGTCTTGCTGGGTTCTCGAGTTAATTTATTTGTCTCTCGAATTGGGGTTGTCACTTGTATTAGAAACCTAATTTATCATGGATTATATGTGTCGTCATTGAGTAAACTTGATGTTTTCTCTATGTTATTCTACTAGCAAACATTCCCGTGCGTTGTAACGGAAAAAAAAAGTTGACATGCTTCGCTGCAAAGCAAACGTCAATTACCATTAGTCAAGCAGCTGGACAGATAAAGGATAAGTTTGATGATAACAAAAATGATGAATCGATTACCAATAGGATTCCTTGGGGATCTAGTTTGAAACTTGGGACATGAATCTTAGTAAACTAATCAGATGACAACCTTATCTTTTAGATTACCATAATACTAATAAAATTATCATACACATAGTGCTTCTTTTGAGTTACCGACATTAAAAAGTAAAAATGTGGTATACTTTGTCGGACGTCCAGGCATACATGATGTGGTAACCGTGATGTCCCGTACAGATATTCTAACTTACTGTTTTGCTTAGTCTGTTGCACCTCAATTCACAGCTAGACTGGCTAGACGTAATTTCCTCTTTTCTAGCTTTATTGGACGTGCAAACATATATGTTTTTGCCAGGTGTTCTCTAACCACTGTATATATGTTAGTCCAACATTGTCTAATACTTATCCATATATGTATGATGTTTGTTTTCTTTTTAGTTTCGCCTCCTCGTGGATACTATGAGTTCGTGAGGGACAAAAACAGAATATATTTTTGCGAACAAGACAACAACAGAGTTAAATTCAACCTTAAAATAAAAAAATGCAGCATTAAATTCTGTAAGAGAATGGACATATCTGTGCACGCTAACACGTCTCGGAGATTCCTTAAAAAAATAAGTCTTGGAGATATTTGATGACACCCTCGCTAGCTAACGTCTCAGGGTTGAAAGGAGGAAAACTCAACATGGGTGCACGTCGGCTGATTTTCTCTTTTGAGAGCTAACACGTTGGCTAGGTAGTAGTAGAAATCAGCGGCCTCGCTGGCGCTCCACGCCCCACATGTTATCGTCGGCTGAAAGCGAACCCTTCCTTTCGAAACCTCCTCCACCTTGATGATTTCTAGGACGAACTGTCGCCTGCGCTCACTGCCGCCTGGAGATCCCATGCACCCGCGCATGCCGCCAAATCCTCCTCGCTTCCCCGCACGCCGCCGGATCCCGGCTTTCCACTTCGGCCATGGCGGGCTGTCGGATCACGGATTCCGGCAAAATCCTTAAGGTTCGAACTCTAGGGTGCGCGCGAAGATCTCCTCCTACCGATCCACGTCCTAACTTAGCTAAAATCTTACGAACTAACTCGACGAACTCGCAACACAAAGGACACAAGATTATACTGGTTCAGGCCACCGTTGTGGTGTAGTACCCTACTCCAGTGTGGTGGTGGTGGTGGATTGCCTCTTGGGATGAGGATGAACAGTACAAGGGGAAGAATAGCCTTCTAAGGTTGATGTGTTCTTGTGCTCGGTGGTGTGTGGCCAAGGATGTGGTGGCTTCAATCTCAGATCCGGTCTCTCCCTAGCTATGGTGGTGGCTAGTCCTATTTATAGTGGCATCGGTCCTCTTTCTAAATATTGAGCGGGAAGAGATCCCACAACGGCCAATTCGAAGGGGGACAGCTAGTACAAGCTATCCTGACAAAAGCAGTCTTCGCCTGCCAAAGGCTCTGGTGGTGACGCCGTCTTGGGCTCCACGGTGACCTCCATCTTGCCGTCCTTCTAGTCTTGGTCTCGTTGCACCAATATGGAAACATTTGCTTGACGCCTCGGTACTGCGTGCCTATGCTTGCCCCCTTAGCACCAAAAAGGAAACAAGGACGTTGCACGCATTGGCGCCCACCTGGTGCCCACCTGGTCTCGATTGTCATGGCTCACGTCACGAGAACCTCGCCAGGTTTGCGTGGCCTTGAACTCTCCGCCCCTCACGAGCCAGCCTGGTGAGGCCGCTCCTGAGGAGGTCTTGTGTCGTCCGCCTCGCGAGGCTTGGCCCCTTGTGAGGATCTTGATTCCTTGTTGATGAAGATGGGCCGTACAGGCCTGCTAGTAAAGCCACGCCGTGGGCCGCAGGTAGGCAAGTCTGGGGACCCCCGTTTCCAAAATGCCGACAGTAGCCCCCGGGCACAAGGCGCGCTCGGGCTTGGCTTCGAGGCGAAGCCAAAGGTCAAGTGCGGAGCGCTGCGGGCCCCAATAGCTTGCGGCCTTGGTCGACGCGAGGCGGTTGATTGGACGTGGGCGTCTCCGCTTCCCCACGCTGCCTTGATAACCGCCTGGCTAAACGACCACCGCGGTCTACACGGTTATTCTTCCATCGCTTGCGCCATTCTCCTCCAATTCCTCTGCTTCCCCCCGGACTCTGCTCCTCTTTCCAATCTTACCTTAGCTCTGCTCGCCCCATCGCCATGGCGCCGACGCAAGCGGATAAGGGGGAGAAGGCTCTGTCTTCGGCTAGTGCGCCCCCGACCGCCGAGCCCGCAGTAGGCCGATCGCCGGTGCTCAACGATGAGGCCATGTGCAAGGTGTGTCCCATGCTTGCCTCCAGCTTCAATGAGTGGGGAAAGACGGAGGCTTGGCCTGCATCTCGCGCTCGCATTGACCGGGCAGCCACTGAGGTCCCTTTCTTCATCGACGCCCTTTGGGCTGGCTTGGTCCCTCCTTTCTCCGCCTTTCTCAACGCGGTGCTTTCCCATTATCAGATCCACATGCTGCACCTTGATCCCCAATCCGTGACCGTTCTTGCTGTCTTCGCCTTTGTTTGCGAGGCCATGGTAGGCATTGCTCCCTCCGTGGCTCTTCTCTGCCACTTCTTCTCGCTGCACCTGAGCGATCCTTGCCAAAGCTCCGGATGCCTAAGCTTTCAAGCCGTGGTGGCGACGGCCGGCGACGGGATCGACTTCGAACTTCCACCATCCACGAGCGAGTTTCGGACACGGTGGGTGTTTGTTGATGCCGGAGTGCTCAGCCCCCTGCTCTCCTCTCCGCCAGGGCCTGTCATTTCTAACTCCGGTTGGTGCCACCGGAGGCTCGCCGATCCGTGCCTTGTTCCCGTCTGGCTCATGTTGAGGTGGCTCAAAGACCTTGGCGTGACTGCGCCTATGGTAGTGAGGGAGTTCGTCCGGCGCCGAATCGCTCCGCTTCAGTGCCACTCCCGGCCGATGTGGGCCTTGCTCAGCAGTCCGGACCACATGAGACTTTAGGAGTCTAAGCTCCCCCTTGAGGAGCGGCGAACGGTGCTTGAGGTCCTGACGGGCGTCCCGTTGCCAGACGACTTGCCGAGGAAGAGTTGCCTTTTGTACCGCTGCTCGAACAAGATGACATTCGTGGAGCGGATGCCCTCCTTCGAGGAGTGGGGGCTGCACCCAGTTGGCCTCGTGGGGCCCCGTGAGAACCCCATCGTCGTTGTCCCTCTCCTTGACGCTGGCGTCGAGCTCGCCCAAGTGTTGGTGCAGGGGGGCGTGCACCGCTGGGGGTCGATAGTGAAGGTGCCGAGATGCTGATGCCGCCCAGGGCTCCCGAGGTGTCGACCTTGGGGTCTCGTGATTCTTGCCCTGGGGCGGCGGTTGAAGGGGCGATGCAGCCCGTGTCTCCCGCGACCGGGGCTCCTGAGGCCTCGGCAAGTCACTGCGAGGCAGAGCCGGCTAGCTCTCCTCAGCTTGGCGCTTCTGAGGCTGCCCCTCCGAGCACTTCTCTAGCCGCGCCTCGTGTTGGCCTCCATGTCCAGCGCTTCGGCCGGCTTTGTGTGGACTTCGAAGAGCTCCGCAAGAGGAAGGGGTCCCCGAGCTGCGGCAGCGGCACCTCCGGGCCGTTAAAACGGAGGAAGTATATCGCCGTTGACGAGTAAGTACCTCATCTTGGTGATCTTCTGCTTGTTGCTTTCCTTCCTGACGATTGTCTCCTCAGGACCCCTTCTGCCAAGGCCGCGAAATCTCCTGAGAAGCAGCTCCCTCTCACCCCATTTCACCCGCCAAACTCGAGCGCTGTAGGCTCGTGCGCTGCCCATGGTGTATGGTCAACCGTGGGAGTTGACCTGTCATCAAGGTGTCTCGAGCTTGCGCCTTCGCCGTCTTTTCTTCGCGGCCTTGCTCGGAGCACGACAAGCGTGCCAAGGGCTCCTCCCCTGGTCGCGGTCGGTGGCTGGTTGGCTTCGATCCCAGGGTCTTCTTCAAGCAGCGGGCCCAGTTTAGTTCAGGCCCCTCGCGAGGCCCAGCTGATGCCTGGGGCAGCGGCAGCCCCCAGCCCCCTGCTGAGAGGGGGCGCACCGCTACAGGCGTTGCCCATAGCCCCCGTGGCGGAGGACGAGATGGGCTGTGCGCTTGAGTTTGACCACGGGCGAAGCGTTGTTCGTCGTGAGCTCTTCCATGAGGCCATGGGTGCAATGAACCGACTCGATGAAGAACTCATGGGTGTCGACGCACGCCTTGAGGCCGAGGGTCTTCGGTTGGCGGAGGAGTGGCACAAGCTGAAGGTGACCATCAACCTCGGGCGCCATCAGTGCGAGCTGGATAATGTGAAGGCTGAGGTTTCCCTTGCAGCCTCCCGTGAGGCGTGCTCCTGAGCTCTGGAAGAGGCTCGGGAAGATGACCGCCGTCGCGAGGCCGTGGAGAAGCACGCGTGGGAGCTCCAAGCCTGGAGCGCTGTCTTGGATCAGCAGGTGGAGGCACGTAGGGTTGCCCTTGCATCATTGAGGGGGACACCCGCCAAGAAAAAGAGATTCGGAAGCACGAGGAGGTGCTAGCGCTGGAAGCTGTGGAGCGCAACCTTGAACTCGAACGGCTGGAGACGAGGGAGCGCCAGGTTGCTCAGGCGGAGGACGACGTCGGCGCGTGCGAGGTCAGGTCCCAGGAGGAGGTCGACCGCCGGGTGGCCGAGGCTCGCACGGATCTCAAGAGCAGGCACGACCTGAACCTGAAGCTTGTGGAAGCCGGTGCCGCTGGTAGGACTACTGCCCTCAAGTCCAGGTTGGTTGAGGTGGAGCGGCGCGAGGAGGCCGCTGCAACCGCCCTGGCCTCGGCGCAGGCTGAGCTGGCTTCCGCCCGCGCCGAGCTGCTCCCTCTTCGGCAGCGGGTCGCCAACGCCGAGTCCGTCGCGCGGCAGAACAAGGACGAAGTGCTTCAGCGGCGGACGTTGGAGCGTGTGCATGCCCTCATGCTCGAGGACCTCAGGAATAGGGCCAACACCACCTTGGGCCACATCTGTGATGAGAATGCTCCTCATCCTCATGCGAACGACTACGCCAGCCACCTCCGCTTCTTCGCCGATGTGGTGACGCGCCTGCAAAACCGTTCCGAGAGGGCTCGCCAACTTGTTGAAGAGAGGAGTCGCAGCTTGCTCGGGCGCGCATTCTCCCGCGTCTTCAGCCACCTCCAGAACGCCGATCCCAACTTCGATTTTGACGACGCCATTGCTCACGTACCGGAAGCCATTCGGGGCGGCTGTCGGTGTTCTGGGAACGGGGGTCCCCAGACTTGCCTGCCTGCGACCTGCGGCGTGGCTCAAAGGGGGGCCCAGCGCGGCCTATCTTCACCAACACAAACCCAAGACCCTCGCGAGGGGCCAAGCCTCGCGGGGTGGACGACGCGGAGCTTCCTCAGGCGCGGCCTCGTCAGGCTGGCTCACGAGGAGGCGGAGAGATCAAGGCAGGGTACCTCGCGAGGTGCCCGTGACGCAAGCCATGACGACCGGGGGCGCCAGGCGGGTGCCAGCCCGCGCAGTGTCCTCCCTTCCTCTTTGGTGCAAAGGGGGCAAGCACAGCCGTGGAGTACCGAGGCATCAGGAAAAGGTTGCCGTTTCGGTGCAACGAGACCAAGACCAGGAGGACTACGAGACGGAGGTCACCGTGGAGCCCAAGACGGCGTCATCACCAGAGCTTTGCGCACGCGAAGACTACTTTTGTCAGGATAGCTGATACTAGCTATCCCCCTTCAAATTAGCCCGCCATTGTTGGCTCCCTTTCCGCTCGATATTTGAGAAGAGGACCAGGGCCTCTATAAATAGGACCAGCCACCCACAGAGCAAAGGGGGCTGAGCTGAGCCGGGGGGTTGGAAGGATAGAGAAGATCAGAAAGAGAGAGAGAGAAAGGTGACTGAGCTCCTCCCAGCAGTTCATCGCCCCAGCCAAGAACAGACCCTCGCGAGGCTGTTCTTCCTTGTATTGTTCATCATCATCAGCCCAAGAGGCAATCCACCACACCACACACTGGAGTAGGGTATTACACCACAACGGTGGCCCGAACCAGTATAAACCCTGCGTCTCTTGTGTTGTTCTTTCCATAGTTCAGATCCTAGCAAGGCGGAGGGGTGCAGGTAGGTAGGAGGCGAAATCTCCGCGCGCACCCCAGAGTTCGAACCTCAAGGGTCTGCCAGAACCCGAAATCCGACATTTGGCGCGCCAGGTAGGGGTGCATCGGGATTCGTCTTCCACCACCCCGTTCTCCTCCGACCATCACGCCCATGTCTGACGCTCGTCGGGCCCGCGCTCGCTTCCCGCGTCGCCCAGACGGCCCCTGTCGGCGGGCGTCCTCGCCGTTCCCCGTCACCTGCCATCAATGCCGCCACCGGCCCGGCAGGGGACGAGCAGCAAGCATCGTCCCGGCATCCGTCCGTGCGGCAAGACGGCCGCACCGCAACTCCCTCGCTCACCCCAGCTGGTTCTTCGTCCTGCGCGCTCCGCGCACCCATGGAGGCTCGGGCTGCACTCATCACGGTGAACGAGCTCCTACGCTACCGTCCCGTCGACGACGTCTACGAAGAATGGCTCGACCGCGTCGCCGAGCTCGTCCGCGCCGCAGGGGGCTCTCCTGCGCTGTCCATTCCGCTGCACCGCACCCCGCCCCGCGCGGGCAATGAAGCTCCGGCGGCGCCCCGGCCACCTCCTCCTCAGGAAGGCGGCATGGCTCCAAGGCGCGTGGCCCCTGGGCGGAACCCGCTCCATCAGGCGCCAGTGCAGCAAGAGCAGAGCTGTCAAGAAGTCCCTGCCCGCTCAAGTGTGGCGCGAACCAGACACCAAGCGGGGCAGAGATCAGCCCGAACCTTCCAAGGGCAGCCGGTACTGTGTGTACCACGACCTCCACACCCACAACACCAACGAATGTCAAGAGCTCCGAGCCGTGCGAGAAGGAAGGATCGGCCGTCGCCCTGACCGCAGTGACCGGGGCTATGGCAGAGGAGGAGGAAGGAACGCAGGACGCTGGGAAGACCGTGGCCCGCGCCAAGGGTGGCGCGATCAACCTCGCGAGGATCGCTGGCAAGACCCGCCTCGCAAGGGAGGCTGGAGGGATCAGCCTCGCGAGGATCGCCCGCAAGGCAACGCAGGCCTCCCACCACTGCCGTCGCAGCCAAGGAGAAACGAGGACCGCCACCAGGACGAGGGGGCTGGGGGCTTCCAGGAGCCGCGCGCGATCGCCTGCATCCTGGGCGGGGCACAAGCCCCAGCTCTCAGCGCATCTTCAAGCAGTTCGCCCGCGAAGTGAACGCAGTCCTCCCCAGGCTCGAAGCCACGCGCCCTCTCAGGTGGTCGGCGTGCGCCATCACGTTCAGCTCAGCAGATCAGCTCAAGTGTGCGGCTACAGCCGGAGTTCTCCCGATGCTTTGTTCCCCAATCATCAGCAACGTGGTGGTCACCAAGACCCTCATCAATGGCGGGGCAGGGCTCAACGTCCTGTCCGTGGAAACATTCAACAACCTCCAAGTGCCCTACAGCCAGCTTCAGCCAACCAAGCCTTTCTCTGATATCACCGACGGCTCCACGGTCCCGATTGGGCAGGTCCGCCTCCCTGTCACCTTCGGGGCACGCGACAACTGCCGCACCGAGCTCATCGACTTCGACGTCGCTCACATTCGCCTGCCGTACAACGCCATCCTTGGGTACCCAGCGCTGGCCAAGTTCATGGCCGTAACTCACCACGGCTACAATGTCCTCAAGATGCCAGGAAGCGGCGGACTCATCACGGTGCCGTGTGAAGAGAAGGACGCAGTGTGTTCCCTGGAACGAGCCTTTCAGGCCGCGTCACTGGAAGACCCGGATCGTGGAAGCAGGAGGCCTCCCAAGACCGCCCCTAAGAAGAAGAAGACATCGTCCGGCCCGACCACTCAGGAGGCAGGCCCCTCTGGGCCCGTGCCTGCCCAGGGGGAACCTCCTTCCATCACATAGGAAAGCGCGCCCGGCGTCCTCCTCAGGCAGGGCTCGGGGGCTTTCCCCTGGAGGGCCACCGACCTAGCTAGGGTCACGAGGGAGGCGCTTGGGAACCACCTGGAGGCGTGTTTCGAAGCACGTTTCCCTCAAGAAGGACCAAGGCAAGGAGACCCAGACCCCCAGGAGTTCGTCAGCAAGGCCATTCAGGAGCTACAGGAGTCAAGAGTCATGAAAGGCGGCCGCCGCCTACCAGCAGTGGCTCCCCATCCAGGCGAGGATGGTGGGCTACGCGTCTGCATCGACATACCAGGGCTCAACCGAGTCGCCTCTCTGAAGCGCCTCTGGCCCTCGCGAGTGGGGCGCTGCGGAGGCCCACCCCACAGCTACGTTCGCATGCCTTACGGCTTGCCGAACGCGGCTGACACGTACCAGCGCCTCATGAGGGGCATCACGGGGGCACGAGAGGCAGCGCGTTCCGCAGCCCTGGCAGGGATGGAGATGGCCCGTGAGGAGCTGCCAGCGCCTCCGGAGCCTCCTGAGGCCCCTGGGCCTGGGGGCTCGTGAGGATTGGCTCCCGCAGCCCACCGAGCTTGCTACACCAACGCTCCTTTGTCCTCAACATCATCAGGTGACATCTTTCGAGTTTTATTTCCAGCTGGGAGCGCCCCCCCAGGGCTGCATTATTCCCAGGCCGCGTGGGTCCGTCCCTATGGCGTGTATCCCTTTTTTATTCCATGTTGTTAGCTTACCTTGTTGGGGGCGCCCCTCGGGCCGGATGATCCCCAAGCCGCTCGGGCCAGGCCCAGCGGCATGTATCCCGTTTGCGTTTGTTTCCGATTATGCGTTAGACCCACCATGCTTGATTTTTGATGCCGGTCCACGGCACCTCTTCTTCTCCATGCCGACACGTTAAAGGGGGGTACCTGAGCATCGCGACTCAGGGCTCTTACTGGCTCTCCAGCCCTCACCCTCTGGCCTTGTCCATGGCATCGCGACTTGGCATACCAGCGACGGCTGAGACCAGCTCGAGGGCCAGGACCCGAGGACGTATAGTGCAGACATCTAACCAAATTTGCAAGGACACATCACAAGATAAGGCCCAGTGCCAGGCGCAACCCGCCTAGAGATAGGGCCCCGTGAGTCCCACGCTGGCTCATGGGTGCCCAGATACACCTCGCCAGGCCCTACCGTGCCAGCCACGTGTCAGGGCGGGGCTGTACACGCCCCAGGGGCTCCTCCCGGAGGGGGCCCCCCCTCCCACGTACCAGTGGAAGCACCATGCTCCGCGCTGGCTGACGACACTGCCGAGGAGCGGCTATGCCCGTACACATATGGTAGCGCTATGCTCCGCGCTGGTGATAAACAACTGAGGGTGGCCCCCGGGCCGCACCAACCTCAGGGAGCCCAGAGCTCAGTGCCTAGCCTCATCGTAACGCCTCCCCTCAGGAGTGCCGCGCGAGGGGGCTGGGCACGGGGGCTGCGCCTGGGTCACACCCAGACGCACGCTGCCCAGCCAGGTCCCCCCGGGCCTAGTTCGTTGCGCGTCTCTCCCCGAGCGGAGCCAAGGTACGAAGGCTGTTTGAGCGTCAAGGGGGACTCCTGAGCATCGCGGCTCAGGAGCCTAACTGGTCACGTAGCCCCTCACTCCGTGGCCCCATCCTGGTTTCCGGTCGGGACCAACGCTGGGTGAGGTACGCGCGCAGCCGGGATCTGCAGACGTAGAACGGTAGATCCACCCGCATCACACCTTCCTACTTGCTGTTCGTGCGCCAAGGGGGACTCCTGAGCATCGCAACTCAGGAGCCTAACTTGTCACATGGCCCCTCACTCCTTGGCCCCGTCCTGGTTTTCAGTCAGGACCGACGCTGGGTGAGGCATGCGCGGGGCCGGGCTCTGCCGGTGTAGAACATAAACAAGTAGGAAGGAAAGGCACAAATTTCAAGAAGTTCAAAAGCAAATATTACAGTCCACACTGTTATCTTGATGCCAAACGCAAGTTTAAACGCCTCCCCGAGGCATGATACATGCGCAGGAATTAAAGGCAGGACAGGAGCCGCAACAGAGTCACTTGTCGGCGATGGAGCAGCGCGGATTGAGTACGCCTCATGGAGCGGTGGGGTCGGCAGCGCCTTGCTTCGGCTTGGTGCTGAAGGCCCGGAACTTCCCCAACAGGGCCTCTGCGCGACCCTTCACGGCCTCGGCAGCGGCAGCGGCACGCTCGCCGCTCACTGGCTCCAGCAGGCTGTCGAGGTCGACACCGGGATCGCGAAGGTAGATGTGGGTGAGGACCCGCGTCATTGCTGCAGAAGACAGGACACGCGCCTCGGCCTCGGCCGCGGGGCCAAGGCCAAGGGCGACATCTTCAAGAGCGTGAACCAGGAAGGGAAGCAGCTTGGCGGGGCCGTCCTCGGCGCCAGCCAGTGGGCTCTCCAGGCCGCTGTCGTAAAGCGTCCTCAGTGAGGAGCGAGCCCTCGCCTCCATCTCCGTGAAGGCCACGCGGTCCTCGGCAAGAACCAGGGCCTCGTCATCCATCTTGGCCTTCCTCGCCCCCAACTCCTGCTCCAGCGCGCCTAGGCGGGCGCGGCGTTTCTTGAGCTTGACCTCCCTCTCCTTGAGAGCCGCTTCGCGAGCCTTCATGCCTTCCTCCTGCTCTTGGCGAAGGCGGACCTCGTTCGCGAGCTGGTCCCGAAAATCTTGCAGTTCGCCCTCCAGCGCCTTGCAACGTCTACGGACGTCGACCACCTCCCCCAGGGCTGCGTCCCGAGCAGCCTTCGCCTCAAGGACAGCCTACTTCTCCTTGTCGCATGCTGTCGAGGCCTGGACCAGCGCCACCCGAATCGAAGCGTCGGAGCGAACCCTTCCTGAAGCCAGCTCCAAGCTCCCGGCCACCAAGAGGGGGTCGGCGCCAAGAAGATCCTGACGCAGTCGGTCCAGCTCAGCAACAGCGTGATCCAGAATAGCAGAAGGAGTCGGAGAGACAGCAGCTGGTGGAGTAGGAGGAGAAGGCGGCAGCGCGGCCACAGCATCCTGAGGCGGAGTCTGCCGCGTCCCGACAGCTGAAGTGGCGGCGGCAGGCAAGAGCACCTCGGGAGCCACTTGGGCCGTGGGGGTTGAGCTCGCCCCAGCCGGCTCAGCCAGGCCTCGCGAGGATGACCGGGCAGGAGAAGCCTGTGCGTCGCGGTCACCCTCCTTCGCGGGCAGAAGCACTGCCACGGATGGAACCTCGGGAGCCCCCTTCGGCTTCTTTGCTGTGGACGCCAGCCTACCCAAGAGATGCAGACGTCAAGCCTCAGAAGCAGAGCAAGAGATAAAGACAAGAATCGAATGCTTACGGGTCGTCGCGAGTGAGCTCAAGTGGCCTCCGGCCAAATTTGAAGCCTGAAAGCCGGCTGGAAGGGTCAACCTCGGGAAGCTTGGAGGCAGAAGGCGCATCTGCGGTCCGCCCCGGGGCCGGGGCAGACCCGCAGGAGATCAGCCCGGTCCTGTCCTTCTTCAGGATCGGGGGCGAGCTCTCACCATCTTGCTCGTCGTTGTCCTCGTCGTCATCCTCGTCGTCATCGCTCGGAGAGATGCGGAGAACGCGGGACCTGCGCCGGGGGAGGGGAGCCCCCAACTCTCCGTCAGTCGCCTCGGAGTCAGGCCCCTTTCCCCGCTCCCTTCCTTCCTCCTCTTCGCTGGAGTCGTCGGAGGGCACGTCCACCGGTTCCTTGGGAGTTTCCACGGGCACGGGCCCATCCCCGTTGAAGACGGGCATGGACTCCACTACCTGCTCCCAGTCGTAGCGGAGGAACAAGGGCGTAGGAGCGCCCGCCAACCTCGCCACATCGCCCCCAACTAGAGATTGGAGGACCGCAGCCAGATCTCCATTAGCTAAGGCCGCGGGGCTCGGGCGGGGCCTCCACATCGGAAGTGAGTACTGCCGAAGCAGAGCCAGCTGGTGCTCCAGGAATTCCCTCAGTAGTGACGCGCCGGTCAGTTTCGCCACCGCCATATTGGCCGGCCTCAGATCCGCGTCCATCTTCTCCAACATCAGCTTCGCGCGGGGGTCCGTGAGCTCCGCTCGACCCCAATCGCTGGAGCTCGTGGGCTACTCCGTCGGCAAGATCAGCTGAGGGTGGATGCGCCGAGCATCCACCAAGACCCACTTGCTCCTGAAGCCCTCAATCCTTTTCCCGGGGTTCGAAATGGCAATGGCGCCACCGTACGCGACGAAGCTCGCGCACGCGGAAGCAGTACCACGAGAGGTCCGGAGGTAGAAGTAGTGGCGCAGCAAGGCCACTGAGGGCTGCACCCCCACGTGAGCCTCGCAGTAATAGGCGAAGATTGCCAGGAGAAGGACGGAGTTGGGGTGGAGATGCAGGGCTTGTAGCTTATAGTGGCGGAGGACAGAGAAGAAGAACTCGGAGAAGGGAGGCACCAGGCCAGCAGCAATGGCACTTACGAAGAGCGGATAGAAGGTGCTCCCTTGACCCTCAGGGGTGGCGGAGCCGGCTTTAAACACCTTCGCCCCGTTGATGCCCCGCGCCGTCGCCATCCGGCGCAACCGGGCAAGGCTTGCCTCCGACACGTACGGCGGGTCCAGGGCAGATGAGTACCAAGCTACAGCCGGGGGCTGACGAGGCGCCATGGCTTCCTAGGTCACACGGTCGGAGTGGATCTGGAAATTTTGGAGGAAGAAGAGGCGCAGGAAAGGGGATCTGAGCAGCAACCGGGGAAAGCAAGAAGCAAAGCCTAGGTGGATGCTGCTCCTTTATCAACTCGCACGGTTGCTAGGGCGCCCACGTCCAATCAATCGCCACATGGCGCCCAAGGTCGCAGGCTGTTAGGGCCCGCGACGCTTCGCTCTTGCCCTTCCGTCTCCCTGCGCGGCCAAGTCCGGGCGTGCCTTGGGCCCGGGGGCTACTGTCGGCGTTCTGGGAACGGGGGTCCCTAGACTTGCCTGCCTGCGGCCTGCGGCGTGGCTCAAAGGGGGGCCCAGCGCGGCCCATCTTCACCAACACAAACCCAAGACCCTCGCGAGGGGCCAAGCCTCGCGGGGCAGACGACGTGGAGCTTCCTCAGGCGCGGCCTCGTCAGGCTGGCTCACGAGGAGGCGGAGAGATCAAGGCGGGGTACCTCACGAGGTGCCCGTGACGCAAGCCATGACGACCGGGGGCGTCAGGCGGGTGCCAGCCCGCGCAGTGTCCTCCCTTCCTCTTTGGTGCAAAGGGGGCAAGCGCAGTCACGGAGTACCGAGGCATCAGGCAAAGGTTGCCGTTTCGGTGCAACGAGACCAAGACCAGGAGGACTACGAGACAGAGGTCACCGTGGAGCCCAAGATGGCGTCATCACCAGAGTTTTGTGCAGGCGAAGACTACTTTTGTCAGGATAGCTGCTACTAGCTATCCCCCTTCAAATTAGCCCGCCATTGTTGGCTCCCTTCCTGCTCGATATTTGGGAAGAGGACCAGGGCCTCTATAAATAGGACCAGCCACCCACAGAGCAAAGGGGGCTGAGCTGAGCCGGGGGGTTGGAAGGATAGAGAAGATCAGAAAGAGAGAGAGAGAAAGGTGACTGAGCTCCTCCCAGTAGTTCATCGCCCCAGCCAAGAACAGACCCTTGCGAGGCTGTTCTTCCTTGTATTTTTCATCATCATCAGCCCAAGAGGCAATCCACCACACCACACACTGGAGTAGGGTATTACACCACAACGGTGGCCCGAACCAGTATAAACCCTGCGTCTCTTGTGTTGTTCTTTCCATTGTTCAGATCCTAGCAAGGCGGAGGGGTGCAGGTAGGTAGGAGGCGAAATCTCTGCGCGCACCCCAGAGTTTGAACCTCAAGGGTCTGCCGGAACCCGAAATCCGACAGCGACCTGGTACGATGGGTTGAAGACAACGTGGATGCGCTGGTCAGGGCCTTCGCTTCTGACGACGACGGGCTAGTAGTTGCGGCGGACGAAGGTGACGTGGTTGACGACGGCGATGCCGGCGACGGTGAAGGTGGAGGCGATGACGACAGCGACGCCAGCAGTGCGCCTGAAGATGACATGGGGGACGCGGCGAGCGACATATCCGGCTGATCCCATGTTTCCCTGCTGTTTACCCTGTAAAAGCTTGGGCGTGGCCCCGGAAGATTGTAAGAGCATTTTGAGAGGGGGAGCCCCTCATGTAAACAAATCGCAGCTTTTTATCCTTCGGTGTCAAATTGGGCATGCGTCTTTACGAGCTCACGTATGCTGGGGCAAGGTTGCTGTTGCGGTTTACCTTAGCCTAGACGAGCCCAGAACCGGCTCAAGAGATTGTGGGTTTCTGAGAAGCTCCTCAGGAATTCATCGACACACCCGAGGGGGCCGCGTGATAAGCTAGCGCCAGCCGCGGCGCGACACGTGCATGGCTCGTGTGCTTCATGCCCATCCTGGTTCGCGAGGGGCTCGCGAGGGGGAGTGATGAAGCTATGTACCTAGGGTAGGGGCACGGACCCGTCCAAAGAGCCCTACCCAAGGACATCCCTAGAAGAAGTCAACTTTCAATCGACTTGAAGGTATCCCACTCGACGGGTTCAAGACACTCGACCATGAAGCTATCACTCGACCAAGAAGCTACCACTCGACCATGAAGCTAATCACTTGACTGCCAGGAGACCTACGGTCACTCAGTAGGCAAACGGTCAGCTGTTAAGTAGTCTTCATGGCCATTATAGCACTTTATTAGAGGCGTTACCAGTAACGCCCAATCTTAAATGTACCTTAAACCCTGCATTACCGAGGGCAGGAGGGGGCCGGCGAACTCTATATAAGCCACCCCCCTCCTCAGTATGGAGGGTTTGCACCCCTGTAATCCATACACGCATAATCCAGTCGACCGCCTCCAGGCTCCGAGACGTAGGGCTATTACTTCCTCCGAGAAGGGCCTGAACTCGTAAACCTCGCGTGTAACAACTTCCCAATAGCTAGGATCTAGCCTCTCCATACTCACCCCCCTACATCACTGTCAGATTCGGAACCACGACAGTTGGCGCCCACCTTGGGGCAGGAATCTTAGCGCTTAGTTGGAGAAGTTGTGATCTTTTCCGATCGCTTTGATCATGGTTTCTTGCGGAGTTTTGGTGGAGGGCCGCGAGATCCGTCTCGGTGCGCTCACCTTCATCACCGATGACTCCGCCTGGCTTCAGGAGGCACCAGTCGACATCGACGCGCTCCCCGTCCGCGGCGCGACGCACTTCCGCGCATGCATTCGTGGCGTCCTCCTGCGGCAGCCGTCGACCCAGTATCGGTCGACCCCTGCATCGTCTCCCCGCCCTGTCTCCCACCAGCGCAAGCGCTCCGGTCAGTCGAGACTTCAGCGGTGGGTGAGGCACGCCGTGGCCCGCCAGTCGGCAGCCCCACAAGTTGCGGCAATCGAGCCCGTCGAGTCCCTCTATGGCCTGTTCGACCTGTCGACTGGCTCCGTGGGGACCGCATCCAAGTGCGACAGCAGCGACCCAGCGGCTGAGGTTCTGGCGGTCGATGGGACGCACAGTCCCCCCGGTTTCCCTTGCGCTGACGGAGCTACAGGCGGAGGCGACCCGTCGCATCCGCACGATGAGTATCTGCCCAAACCTCTCACGTCGTTACAGCGAGAGGAGCTTCACCGCCGGAACATGGACGCACTCCACACTCCTATTGTCGGAGAAACCCCCGAGGCCCGGGCCTTGGAGGACGTGCGCCTTGCTAACCTGGCCGAGCGCACTCGACTGGAGAATCTCCAGCGTATACTCGACGAGCAAGCGCGTCAGCGGGCTCCCGAGTCCAGTCGACGTCCGCTAGCTCCCGAGTCCAGTCGGCGCCGGCTCTTCTCACCGCCTCAGGTATATCGAACCCAGTTCAGAATTTGGCCGCTGCAGCCCGTATAGCAGAATCAATTCAGCCATCCCAGTCAGAGGCAGGCAGGGGCTTGTTGCAGATCAGAGCGTTGCTCCGGGCGGCAGGAAACCAGAATTCCGCCGTTTCTCAGTCGCGGGATAGGATCCAAAGTCGATCCGTTCCAGCAGACACAGTCCAGTCGGCCCACAGCCCGAGATCGCCCCCGAGGCGTGAGGGACGTGATGACCGGCATGATCAGTACAGGAGGAATGAGCAGTATAATCATCAATTCGGTCGAGATGATCGACGTCGAGTGCCAACCCCTCCCCCGAGGAGCGGGTCATATGCGCCTCGACGGCAAGATGACAGACGCCCTCACAGTGTTGGGCAGAGGATTCCAGTCGACCCCAGAGACCCAGGCTTTGATGCGAGGTCTATCCTCGTTCAAGGTTTGGTCGACTGGAACAGGGCTCATCGAGAGGGCCACAACAGAGATGCGCCTGCCAGCAGCAGCAGAGTATGTGTTTCAGGGCCAGAGTGCTTCAGTCGAGCCATCAGGGCCGCAGTGATTCCTCCCAATTTCAGGCTGGCAACTGGAGTCAGCAAGTTCACCGGCGAGTCCAAGCCTGACACTTGGCTCAAAGATTACCGAGTGGCTGTACATATTGGCGGTGGCAATGATGAAGTGGCCATGAAGCATTTGCCTCTTATGTTGGAGGGCTCAGCCAGAGCGTGGTTGAATCAGTTGGCACCTAGCAGCATTTACACCTGGGAGGACCTCTCCCGAGTGTTTGTCACGACCTTTGAAGGAACATGCAAACGACCTGCAGGCCTCACAGAGTTACGGTCTTGCGTGCAGAAGCCGAATGAAACGCTGAGGGATTACATCCAGAGGTGGATCACGCTGCACCACACAGTTGAGAACGTGCCAGACCATCAAGCAGTTTGCGCTTTCAAAGAGGGCGTTAAATACAGAGAGTTGAATCTGAAGTTCGGTCGAACTGGAGAGATGTCTCTGAATCGGATGATGGAGATCGCCACAAAGTACGCTAATGGTGAAGACGAAGACCGACTCCGAAGCGGCAAGCTCAAAGCAGTCGCCCAAGAAACTGGAGGAAACTCCACTCGGAAACAGAAGCGGAAGGCCGAGCCAGCTGCTCCCGGGGAGGCCCTGGCCGTTGCCCAGGGAAACTTCAAGGGGAAACCCAAGGGCACCTGGAAGCCCAAGAAGGTCAAAGATCAAGACGGGAATGATGTTTTGGACTTACCGTGTCACATCCACACCAAGAAAGACGAAGAGGGTAATTTTATTTACCCAAAGCATACCACTCGACAGTGCCGGCTCCTGATCCAGCAGTTTCAGGGCAAGCAACCCAAAGATAAGGAAAAAGAGCCAGACATGATTGAAGACAAAGAAGACAGTGATGATGGATACCCCCAGATCAATCCACCCTGATGATTTTTGCTGATGTTGAGAGCAAGAGTCGACTGAAAGTCATTAACCGTGAGGTGAACATGGTTGCCCCGGCAACACCCAATTTCCTGAAGTGGTCGCAGACTGCCATCACATTCGACCAGTCGGATCATCCGACGCACATTGCCACCCCTGGGAGGCTAGCTTTGGTGGTCGACCCAGTTGTCGAAGGCACTCGACTGACCAAAGTATTGATGGACGGCGGCAGTGGCCTGAACATACTGTACTCGGAGACTTTGAAAGGAATGGGCATTCCGATGTCCAGACTTAGTACCAGCAACATGAGCTTCCATGGAGTCATTCTTGGGAAGAAAGCCGAGTCGCTCGGCCAGATTGCTCTTGATGTAGTTTTCGGTGATTCAAAGAATTACCACAAGGAAAGGTTGACATTCGAAGTTGTGGACTTCCAGAGTGCCTATCATGCCATTTTGGGTAGGCCAGCTTACGCACGCTTCATGGCTCGACCATGTTACGTGTATCTCAAACTGAAGATGCCTGGCCCCAAAGGTGTGATCACTGTTACTGGCAGCCGAAAGAAAGCAGAAGAATGCTTTCAGAAAGGCTCAAAGATCGCTGACGCTCAGATGGCAGTAGTCGAGCTGAAAGAGTACCAAAAGACTGCCGATCCGAGTGAATTGCTGCGAGCCAAGAAGCCCACCTCAGAATCAGCTTTTCAGTCGGCTGGCGAAACAAAGACAGTCCACATTCACCCGACTGACCCCGACGCCGCTCCGACTCACATCTCGATGATGCTCGACTCCAAATAGGAAGAAGCGCTCATCCAGCTCCTCCGTGAGAACTGGGATATCTTCGCATGGAAACCCTCTGACATGCCTGGAGTTCCCAGAGAGCTGGCTGAGCAGCGTCTACGAGTCGACCCAAAATTCAAGCCTGTGAAGGAACATCTTCGACGGTCCGCCGTCCAGAAGAAGCAAGCCATTGGCGAGGAAGTGGCTCGGCTCTTAGCAGCAGAGTTCATCCGAGAGATTTACCACTCCGAGTGGCTCGCCAATGTCGTCATGGTCCCCAAAAATGACAAGTCGCTCCGCATGTGCATAGACTTCAAGCATATCAATCGGGCCTGCCCGAAAGATCATTTTCCCCTCCCTCGCATCGACCAAATAGTCGACTCGACTGCGGGGTGCGAGAGACTGTCTTTCCTAGACCCCTATTCCGGGTACCATCAGATCCGTCTGTATGGGCCCGACAAGATCAAAACAGCTTTCATCACTCCATTCGGGTGCTTCTGTTACGTCACCATGCCGTTCGGCCTCAAGAACGCCGGAGCCACGTTCATGAGAATGATTCAGAAGTGTTTACTCACTCAAATCAGTTGGAATATGGAGGCATACATGGACGATATCGTGGTCAAGTCCCGAAAAGGTTCCGACCTGCGGGCTGACCTTGCTGAAACCTTTGCCAATCTCAGGAGGTATGATATCAAGCTCAATCCATCAAAGTGCACATTCGGAGTTCCAGGTGGAAAGTTACTCGGTTTTCTCGTTTCCGAACGAGGAATTGACGCCAATCCTGAGAAAATTGGCACCATACTCCGGATGAAGCGTCCTGTACGCATGCACGATGTCCAAAAGCTTACAGGCTTCTTGGCCGCTTTAAGTCGATTCATTTCTCATCTCGGTGAAAAGGCGTTGCCTCTTTACCGACTGATGAAGAAGTCTGACAAATTCGAGTGGACTCCAGAAGCTGATGCAGCGTTTGCAGATCTCAAAGCTCTGCTCTCCACCCAGCCGGTGCTTGCTGCCCCAATCAGCAAAGAACCTTTGCTGCTTTACATTGCAGCCACAGGACAAGTTGTCAGCACAGTACTTACAGTCGAGTTGGAAGAGGAAGGAAAGGCCTTCAGAGTTCAGCGCCCAGTCTATTACGTGTCTGAAGTTTTGACCCCTTCAAAACAAAGATACCCCCATTACCAGAAGCTTGTATATGGGATTTACATGACCACAAAGAAGGTTGCACATTACTTCTCTGACCACTCCATTACAGTCGTCAGCGACGCCCCACTGTCAGAGATTCTGCACAACAGAGATGCAACTGGTCGAGTGGCCAAGTGGGCGATTGAACTCCTTCCCTTAGATATCAAGTTCGAGGCAAAGAAGGCTATCAAGTCCCAAGCAATCGCGGATTTCATCGCCGAGTGGATTGAACAGCAACTTCCGACTCAAGTTCACTCGGAGCACTGGACCATGTTCTTCGATGGATCTAAGATGCTTAATGGTTCCGGCGCAGGAGTAGTCTTAGTCTCCCCCCGAGGAGATAAGCTTAGATATGTTCTCCAGATTCACTTTGATTCCTCCAATAATGAAGCAGAGTATGAAGCACTTTTGTATGGGTTGCGCATGGCCATTTCACTCGGCGTCCGTCGCCTCATGGTCTATGGCGATTCGGATTTAGTGGTTAATCAAGTGATGAAGGAGTGGGACATCAGAAGTCCGGCTATGACCGGTTACTGCAACGTGGTAAGAAAGCTAGAAAGGAAATTTGAGGGGTTGGCGCTTCATCACATTCCCCGACTGAAAAATCAGGCAGCTGATGATCTGGCAAAGATAGGCTCCAAGAGGGAAGCCATTCCCAGCAACGTGTTCCTGGAACACATCCACTCGCCGTCAGTCCAAGAAGATCCCTTCACAGAAGAAACCCCGCAGCCGAAAAGTGCCACAGATCCGACTGGAGTCGAAGTTCCTGCCGTGGTCGACCTAATCATGGAAGTCTTGGCGATCACTCCCGACTGGACGGTACTGTACATCGCGTATATCCTAAGAAAAGAACTCCCGGAGGACGAAGAAGAGGCTCGACAGATCGTCCGTCGATCCAAGGCCTTCACAGTCATAAAAGGACAGTTTTACAGAGAAAGCGCGACTGGAATCAGTCAGAAGTGCATAACACCGGAAGAAGGTCAGATGATCCTTGATGAGATCCACTCGGGGACCTGTGGTCACCATGCGTCCTCTCGGACCATTGTGGCCAAAGCATACCGAGCGGGATTTTACTGGCCAAGAGCAAATGAGATGGCAAAGGAGATAGTCGACAAGTGTGAGGGGTGTCAGTTCTACTCCAACATGTCACGCAAGCCCGCATCAGCCCTGAAGACCATTCCACTCGTCTGGCCCTTCGCTGTCTGGGGATTGGACATGGTCGGTCCTCTGAGAACAGGCAGGAGCGGTTTCACCCATGTGCTTGTGGCAGTCGACAAGTTTACCAAATGGATTGAAGCTAAACCCATCAAGAACCTCGATGCTTGCACTGCTATTAGTTTCGTCAGAGGACTAACATTCAGATATGGAGTCCCTCACAGCATCATCACTGACAATGGGTCAAACTTCGATTC
Source organism: Triticum urartu (assembly GCF_003073215.2). Lineage (NCBI taxonomy): Eukaryota > Viridiplantae > Streptophyta > Magnoliopsida > Poales > Poaceae > Triticum > Triticum urartu. Next base: position 166,087,870 of record NC_053028.1, on the reverse strand, counting down.
AGACTAGTTCAGAGCCTTTTGCGCCTCTCAAGGCACTCGAGTCGACTATGCATCAGTCGCCCATCCCCAGTCGAATGGACAAGCTGAAAGAGCAAATGGTCTGATCCTCAAAGGACTAAAACCTCGACTAATGCGTGATCTCAAGCACGCGGCAGGTGCCTGGGTCGACGAGCTTCCGTCAGTTCTGTGGGGATTAAGGACCACCCCTAACTGGTCGACTGGAAGAACCCCATTCTTTCTTGTTTATGGAGCCGAAGCCATTCTGCCAAGTGATCTCCTTCACAACGCTCCCCGAGTCGAGCTTTACACCGAAGATGAAGCAGAACAGGCTCGGCAAGATGCAGTAGACCTCCTAGAAGAAGAAAGAGAGATGGCCATGATCAGATCGACCATTTATCAGCAAGACTTGCGTCGATTCCATGCCCGGCATGTGAAGAGTCGAGCCTTCTAAGAAGGAGATTTGGTCCTCCGAGTGGATCAACAGAAACCACACAAGCTTGCTCCTACTTGGGAAGGTCCCTTCATCATCACCAGAGTCCTCCACAACGGAGCATATCACCTCTACAATGTTGACCGCCAGATCGACGAGCCGCGAGCTTGGAACGCGGAGCTGCTCCGCCACTTTTACACTTAAGTTCCTTCCTATAAAGATGTAATAAGAGAAACTTCCGCAGTTCGTTCTTATCAAAGTCAAGAGTGTTCCAAAGATTGCTGTCACTTTTGTTTACATACGAAAACCCCCAGTGGGTGACTTAGCCGCAAATCCGTTTCGCCTAAGTTCAAAAAAAAATCCTACCGAGTGGGGAGCAAACCTCCCACTCGGGGGCTTAGCTGCAGTCCAGCACTCGCCTAAGTTCTCCTACGAAGAGACTTAGCTGCAGTCAGCACTCGCCTAAGTTTGAAAAATCCTACCGAGTGGAGAGCAAACCTCCCACTCGGGGGCTTAGCTGCAGTCCAGCACTCGCCTAAGTTCTCCTAAGAAGAGACTTAGCTGCAGTCAGCACTCGCCTAAGTTTGAAAAATCCTACCGAGTGGAGAGCAAACCTCCCACTCGGGGGCTTAGCTGCAGTCCAGCACTCGCCTAAGTTCTCCTAAGAAGAGACTTAGCTGCAGTCAGCACTCGCCTAAGTTTGAAAAATCCTACCGAGTGGAGAGCAAACCTCCCACTCGGGGGCTTAGCTGCAGTCCAGCACTCACCTAAGTTCTCCTACGAAGAGACTTAGCTGCAGTCAGCACTCGCCTAAGTTTGAAAAATCCTACCAAGTGGAGAGAAAACCTCCCACTCGGGGGCTTAGCTGTAGTCCAACACTCGCCTAAGTTCTCCTACGAAGAGACTTAGCTGCAGTCAGCACTCGCCTAAGTTTGAAAAATCCTACCGAGTGGAGAGCAAACCTCCCACTCGGGGGCTTAGCTGCAGTCCAGCACTCGCCTAAGTTCTCCTACGAAGAGACTTAGCTGCAGTCAGCACTCACCTAAGTTTGAAAAATCCTACCGAGTGGAGAGCAAACCTCCCACTCGGGGGCTTAGCTGCAGTCCAGCACTCGCCTAAGTTCTCCTACGAAGAGACTTAGCTGCAGTCAGCACTCGCCTAAGTTTGAAAAATCCTACCGAGTGGAGAGCAAACCTCCCACTCGGGGGCTTAGCTGCAGTCCAGCACTCGCCTAAGTTCTCCTACAAAGAGACTTAGCTGCAGTCAGCGCTCGCCTAAGTTTAAAAAATCCTACCGAGTGGAGAGCAAACCTCCCACTCGGGGGGCTTAGCTGCAGTCCAACACTCGCCTAAGTTCTCCTGCGAAGAGACTTAGCTGCAGTCAGCACTCGCCTAAGTTTGAAATCCTACCGAGCGAGAGCAAACGTCCCGCTCGGAGGCTTAGCTGCAGCCCAGCGCTCGCCTAAGTATGAAACACATCTCATTTCCCACGGACGACGAGGGGCAGGTCGACTGCCACCTTCTCCTGGAGAGCTTCGCCACAAGTACAATGTGCGCTCCGTCCCACTCTGCAGTAACAGGGTGTAGATCGACTACTACCTTCTCCTTTGGAGCTGCACCACAGACACAAAAGTTATTTCGAGTAAGATCAAATTCCACTCGACGAGTCATCCACAAAGAGATTCGACGACAAATCAAGTTCAAATAAAGCCTAAAAGGTCCCAGAGACCTCAGATCAAAGTACTCGAGCCCCCGGCTCGGCAGAGTTCAACTGTTACACTTCCACTCGGCATTCCGAGGCAAATTTAAGGCAGAGTTTAACGGATTACAAAATACACTCGGCATTCCGAGGCAAGTTTTTCATTCCTCAGGAGGAGGAGGACTGGCAGGGGCGACAAACTCATCCAAGTCGATCCCGTCTGCGATACGGGTAGCAGCAGCAATAAATGTCTCCATGAAGTCCTGGAAGTTGTGCTTCCTCGTATTGGCAACTTGGATGGCGGCCAGCTTCTCCTCCCGCACCTCCTTGCAATGGACGCGGACCAGAGACAGAGCCACGTCAGCGCCACACCGAGCTGAAGACTTCTTCCACTCCTGCACTCGGTCAGGGATTCCGTTGAGTCGAGTCATCAGAGACTCGAGATCATTCTGGAGCGTAGACTCTGGCCAAAGCATCGGGTCGATCCGCGTCATGGCAACCTTCAGTCGAGCCAAGTAATCCACGACGCCGTCAACACGAGATTCCAATCGGAGCAGGTTCATGGCAGCTTCATCTTTCACCGGAGAGTTGATTGGATCCAAACCTGTTTCGATCCGCCCAATCTCCTCTTCAAAGTTCTGGCAAAGTTCTGCATACACGACCCAAGGATAAGTCGAATTTCGTAAAACTGAGTCGACACAAAAAAAAATAGTCGGAACTGAATGTGCACCTTCGAGCTTGATGTACAACTTCTTGGCAAAACTCCTCAAGTAGCCCTCCAGGTCGTCCCTCCTGCGAGCGATGCCTTCCACCTTCTCGTTCAGGGTGAGGTTCTCCTTCTTCCAACGCGAACACTCCCTGTTGGCTTCATTCAGAGCGGTCTTCAACTTGGTATTCTCTCCTTCTAATTGGTCGACCGAAGCCAGCTTCTACGCGGCCAGAGCGGTCTTGTCATCAGCCTCCTTACGGGCAACAGCCAAGTCCTGATCCTTCTTCGCCAGAGCTTCTTTCAGTTTTTCTGCAAAAAAAATGATGATTGAGTCGGAGAAAGCGAAAAGATTCTCAAGCCTAAAAACTAACCAGTCGACAAAGGCGTCTTACCTGCGGCGCCGTCTCTGACCTTCTGCAGCTCTGTCCTGGCCAGCTCCAGATCAAGGTTCATTTGAATTTGCTGCTTCTCCAAGTCAGCCAAGCGGGTTCCAAGATCACAAGATTTCTGAAGTCAAAGGGGAGGAGTTACAATTTCAGTAAAAGAAAGCAACAAAGGCAATAAATACTAAGACTACGGTCGACTGCCAGCAGTCCACCATAGTCTCGGGGACTACACCCAGTGGGTGCACTTAGCGTGCCCCCACCGGTTCCTATCCCACCCGACCGACCCCTGAAGTCGAGTCCAAGAAAAGTTGCTTCCGAGCAGCTAAGAGACAATAATGGAGTTTCTAAGACTACAGCCGAAGCAAAACATTCGACAGTAGCCTCGGGGACTACACCCAGTGGGTGCACTCAGCGTGCCCCCACAGTAAAAAAAAGAGAAAGACGTCGACTGCCCGCAGTCGACAGGATACCGTTCCATTCGACATGACCCGATCAGACAGAGCGAAGAAACTCAACTACAACGACTCAATTTAAAGACTACAGTCGACTGCCAGCAGTCCACCGTAGTCTCGGGGACTACACCCAGTGGGTGCACTTAGCGTGCCCCCACTCGTCCAAGAATTGGCAAACACACCCACTGGATGTACAAACTTAAAGATCTTTGGAAAAGAGATTCTTCAAAGGACATATCGAAACAGACCAAGTGTTGAAGTCGACTGACCTGGACATTGCTCTGAAGAGCCGAGCTTGCGTCATAAGCCGCCTGGCAAGCCTCCCGAGCCACTTTCACCTGTTCCATCAGGATTCCAGCCTGGCGTACAGCCTCCTTCGCAGCAGCCGCTTGGTCCTCAGGGACGGGGTACGCAACAAAAAGCGAAGACGGATCCGCAGTCGATGCTGAAGGCCACACACTCGTCAGAGGAACAGCGAAAGTCACGGAAGTCCGAGTGGGTTCGCCATCGTCCCGAACTACGGCCTCAGGCGCTGGAGTGGATTGCGGAGTCTTGCCAGCCAACGCCTTCTTCTTCCTCTTCACTCTCAGTGGTTCGTTGTCGTCGTCGTCTGGGAGGTCAATAACATGAGGAGGAGCTGCAAGGAAAACATTCAATCGACCAGAGTCGCAATAAAGTTTCAGTCGACTCGAAAGCAGGACGTCAGTGATCGTACCAGGGTTGGAGGTGACAGCGTCCTCCATCTCTTGGTCGTCGTTCCTGGTGGAGACCTCAGAAGTTGCACCACTGCAAATCTCGAAAGTTAGTCAATTGGCCCAGTGAATCGACCAAGGATCCGTCCACAGTCGACAAAGGAAAGCAAGTGTTATTATTACCCGGAAATGGTGGGAACAGCTATCTTCATCTTGGGCAAGGCCTTGGGCGGCTTGGATGGCGTCGCTCGTGGGTGCTTGGGAGCCTTCCCGGTCGGCGGAGGAGAAGAAGTCCGAGGGCGTTTTGACGACTGCCCAACAGGAGTAGTCGCCTTGCCACGTTCCTGCACTGGATCGTGGGTGAGCTTGGACCGCCCCTCCGGGCGGGAGGGTTCAGCCTCCTCCTCCTCTTCGCTGGAGAAGATGTCGTCGCCTTCCTCTCCCTCACCGTCAGACTCCCACTCGACCTGGTCGTCCCCGCTCTCGCCTCCGCTCCCCTCACCTTCCTCAGTCGACCCTTGCGCCCCGTTGGGCGTCGAGTACATCTCAGTGGTCACCTGGAAGACAACAGACAGGACGAAAGTCAATCGACTTACCCAAAGAAGACCAATACAGAAGGCCAGATATCCGACACAAAGACATACCTGATCCACTTCATATGAGTTGTCGAGTGGAATTACCCTTCTGGCTCCTCGGGGGTTGTCTTTGTTCCCCGTGATGCTTGACAGCCACCCCTCCAGCATCTCGTCGGTGACCTCCTCCGGGTGGATCCGAGTGGTGTCGTCAAGGCCAGAATACAGCCACATCGGGTGGTCTCGCGCCTGGAGCAGTTGGATGCGCCTCTGGAGAAAGACCTCTAACAGGTCCATCCCAGTCACCCCCTCACGGACAAGCTCAACCACTCGACCCGCCAATACCTTGACTTGGGCCCTTTCCTCCGGCGTGACTTTCAGAGAGATAGGCTTCTCGGCTCGGTCGAGGGAAAAAGGAGGAAGACCAGTCGACTGTCCGGGGGTCGCCTGGTCCTGGCAATAGAACCAGGTCGACTGCCAGCCGCGGACCGACTCCGGGAAGGTGATAGAGGGGAAACAGCTCTCCCCCCTCGTCTGGATCGCCAGGCCCCCGCACAGCTGGATCACTTGCGTCTTCTCATCACTCGACTTGGCCTTTTTAACCGACTGAGAGCGGCAAGTAAAAATATGCTTGAAGAGCCCCCAATGCGGACGGCAACCCAGGAAGGCCTCGCACATGGAAATGAACGCGGCAAGATAGATTATGGAGTTGGGGGTAAAGTGGTGGAGCTGCGCTCCGAAGAAATTCAAGAAGCTCCGAAAGAATGGATGGGGAGGCAGAGAAAACCCTCGGTCGATGTGGGTGGCGAGGAGCACGCACTCACCGTCGCGGGGTTGAGGTTCGATCTCCCCCCCCCTCCCGGGAGACGCGCAGCCTCGTGGGGAATGGTCCTCCCTCAACCATGTCATCGAGATCTTCCTGCTGGAGCACCGATGGCTTCCAGTCGCCCTGAATCCAACCCTTGGGCAGAGTGGTCCGGGAGGAAGATCCGCCTCGTGCAGACCTCTTTCCTTTCCCCGCCGCCGCCACCTTCTTCGCGCGCTCTGGAGCAGCGGTCTTGCCCTTCACCATCGTCGCCGGCGAGATCTCACACGAGCTAACGGCGCTAGGGTACGGCCGAAGGTCACGGGAGGGCTGGCGAAAGGAGAGAGGAAGAAGGAAGAAGAAGAGAAGCGCACGGCTTGGAAACCCCGAGCCAGCAACTTATAAGGGGCCGCTCCCGAGTGGCTGACTGGTAGGCCCAGGCAGTCCAGTCAAATCCCGCAGCAGACGCGCACGCAGTACATGGCGAAAAAGGCGACGTGAGGATCGAGGAGTTTCCGCTTTATCACTTCCGATTACCGCGGCTGCTCCCGTCCCGCGCGCTTCCCAAAATCCGAATCCCGTGAGATCCGCGGGCCGCAGAACCACTTGCCAAAAACAGAGTATCCCGCTCGCACCAACACTCGGCATGTCGCAAGCAAAGATATTCACTCGACGAAAGGCCTAGAATGGATCAAGGCGACTGAAAGAGGTTGATGACGTCGTCCATGACAACTGACCCTAAACAAGGCACTCATACAGCCCCAAAGAACCAGTCGGAAAGGATCCCCAACTCTTTCCCCACTCAAACCTCGATCCATTCGGGGGCTAATGATGAAGCTATGTACCTAGGGTAGGGGCACGGACCCGTCCAAAGAGCCCTACCCAAGGACATCCCTAGAAGAAGTCAACTTTCAATCGACTTGAAGGTATCCCACTCGACGGGTTCAAGACACTCGACCATGAAGCTATCACTCGACCAAGAAGCTACCACTCGACCATGAAGCTAATCACTTGACTGCCAGGAGACCTACGGTCACTCAGTAGGCAAACGGTCAGCTGTTAAGTAGTCTTCATGGCCATTATAGCACTTTATTAGAGGCGTTACCAGTAACGCCCAATCTTAAATGTACCTTAAACCCTGCATTACCGAGGGCAGGAGGGGGCCGGTGAACTCTATATAAGCCACCCCCCTCCTCAGTATGGAGGGTTCGCACCCCTGTAATCCATACACGCATAATCCAGTCGACCGCCTCCGGGCTCCGAGACGTAGGGCTATTACTTCCTCCGAGAAGGGCCTGAACTCGTAAACCTCGCGTGTAACAACTTCCCAATAGCTAGGATCTAGCCTCTCCATACTGACCCCCCTACATCACTGTCAGATTCGAAACCACGACAGGGAGCGACAGGCGCGAATTCCGAAATAAGGCAAAAACCAGACTGCTAGAAATAGTTCGAACGAGAAAAGGCATCCCCCTGCGCGCATCAAATGAAAATTCAACTTCAATTTAAATCCAAATCTAGAAGGCTGGGTTACAGAAAAGAGATCCAAAGCAAAAGGCCGCGTTCGACGCCTAGTCTAGTCTTCAACGTCTTCTCACCAGCGCGGAGCTAAGTGCTGCCACTGGGCAAGGGAGGGAGCCCCCGAGGCCCAAGGGTGGCTCTCCTGAGGCTCCGAGGCGTGTACATCCCCACTCATTATTATGTGAGAGTGTCACGGGCGGGGATCTTCACAGGCGTGGGCCTTACTTCATATCGCCTGACGAGGGCCCCACCTTGCGCCACCCCCTACCACCGCTGGGACGAACGGAAACCAGGACGACCCAACGAGGGCAGAGGGGACGCCAGCGGCGCCCTAGGCGACCACGGGTCCTCTGCCGGGGGAAAGGTCGCCGACGCCACCCCGACAGAGGGCCTACCTCCGGGCGTTCCCTTGCTTCGTGTGATGCGGGGAGGGGCCTTGATCCTGGCCCCTCCCACGCAGCCCCCAGTGAGTCTCTCCTAATGGGGCGGGCATCGCCGTGTCGGAACCATCGCCTGGCACGGTGACCTGGTTCATCTGTGACTCATGGTTAGCGTAAGCTTGTCCCCGAGGGATTAGTGGTACCCTATATCTATTGTCGACGGCGCGGCCGGTGGGGCTCTCCAACGGCTCCTGGAAGGCTTCAGCTCCTAACGCCTCCTCCTCCCATCTTGGCCCGAGGAACGAGTCGGGGTCGTCCTTTGGCGTATACTCCTGGTCCATCATGCGGGGCGCGTAGGCCTCCGAGACCGCTGCCCCGAAGACCTCGCCGAAGTGCCCCACGCTCCACGCTGCTCGGCCCATCGCGCTGTCCTAAGGATGGCGGGGAGGTGCTCCGATGGGGCCATGTGCTATGACGCTCGTGCCTGCACCCATCTGAGGTGGCGCGGGTGCGAGGGGGCGCCCTCCGCCGTGGATCGTGCTGATGTTGACGAAGCCCCCGGGCGCACTTGGGGGTACGCGGGCGCAGCGAGGCCCACCATGGGATACTGCCACCGCCTGCGGCATGAGCTGGTAGCAGAAAGGCGGTGTCCCGTGGCCGCCGTGTCCAGTAGCTCGGTGACGCGTTCCAGCAGTGCATCCCGGCCGCTTTCCATCAGTCGGCACCGCAGCAGCTCCCGTGCCACTGTGAGCGCGGGCCGCATGTTCGCCTGCTCCCTCCTGGTGTGCGGTGTCGTTGCTGCGGCGTGGCTTGCGGCCCTTGCAACAGCTTGCGTCTGTCGGAGAGTAAGAGCTGAGGGTGTGTGACCACGCCGCCCACGCCCCGCGGTGTTTGGCGGTGCGCGCGCCGCCTGAGACGCGGGGTTGAGGTCTTCCTGGGGAGGCGGCGCCGCCCGGGCGGGCCAGGCTGCCCAGCGGTCGTCGTCAGCCCTCGGGTCGCCAGACATTGGAACCGCGGAGTGTCGGCAGATCGACTGGTGGGGAAGAGGCTCCAGCGCACCCCTACCTGGCGCGCCAGATGGCGGATCACGGGTTCCGGCAAAACCCTTAAGGTTTGAACTCTGGGGAACGTGCGAAGATCTCCTCCCTATCGATCCACGTCATAACCTAGCTAAGATCTTACGAACTAACTCGACGAACTCGCAACACAAAGGACACAAGATTTATACTGGTTCAGGCCACCGTTGTGGTGTAATATCCTACTCCAGTGTGGTGGTGGTGGATTGACTCTTGGGTTGAGGATGAACAGTACAAGGGGAAGAACAGCCTCCTGAGGTTGAGGTGTTCTTGTGCTCGGTGGTGTGTGGCCAAGGATGTGGTGGCTCCAATCTCAGATCCGGTCTCTCCCTAGCTATGGTGGTGGCTAGTCCTATTTATAGTGGCCTCGCTCCTCTTCCCAAATATTGAGCGGGAAGGGATCCCACAATAGCCAATTCGAAGGGGACAGCTAGTACAAGCTATCCTGACAAAAGCAGTCTTAGCCTGCCAAAGGCTCTGGTGGTGACGCCGTCTTGGGCTCCACGGTGACCTCCGTCTTGCCGTCCTTCTGGTCTTGGTCTCGTTGCACCAATATGGAAACCTTTGCTTGACGCCTCGGTACTTCGCGCCTGTGCTTGCCCCCTTAGCACCAAAGAGGAAACAAGGACGTTGCGCACGTTGACGCCTGCCAGGCGCCCACCTGGTCTCGATCGTCATGGCTCACGTCACGAGAAACTCGCGAGGTTTGCCTGGCATTGAACTCTCCGCCCCTCACGAGCCAGCCTGGTGATGCCGCTCCTGAGGAGGTCTTGTGTCGTCCGCCTCGCGAGGCTTGGCCCCTCGCGAGGGTCATGATTCCTTGTTGATGAAGATGGGCCATATAGGCCTGCTAGCAAAGCCATGTCGTGGGCCACAGGAAGGCAAGTCTGGGGACCCCCGTTCCTAGAACACCGACACGGACGGGCTCCTACACATGTGCGCGCTTCCGGGAGTCTAACGGCGGCCATGGCTCCTCCCCGCCCGGGATCCTCCCCAGCGGGCCATGGCGAGCTCATACCACATCCATGCGCCATCGGAACTCCAATCCGTCAGCCCGGAAATCTAATTCGTCAGCTGGGCATCCATGCTGCCTTTTTTTAATTTCAATCGCCTCTCCCTCTTTGATCCTCCCGGGTACCGAATGTGATGCATGGCATTTTCCTTATCATATCTAACCCCTCGCTGCTTTTATTGGCTTGTTGATTCCGGAAACATCAAATGTATATAAGTTGCTAGGATTTAGTATGAACGGGTGAGGTGGGACTATTAATTAGAATCTCAAAATTTTCCCTTTGCTGCAGTTGTAATGGAAGGCAGGGCAATTCGCGAGGTACCGTCCTGTAACAAAACTTCTGGCCCATTGACTGTGACGCCCAAGTGGGATGCTGCCGACAGAATTTTAGACGCCAACCTTTAATTAGTACCACCTCGTTTATATTACGATTTTGTCCATATAAATTGTAAAAGCGTATTATGACATGAGAAGAAAGCGTATTGTGATGGTGAACCCGACAAAGTCAATCCATGCTTTATTATTAGGGAGAGATATATAACTAAGTAGTTGATCCTCACTAATTTATTTATCTCAATATAAACTATGGCATCTCAACTTGTGAATAGTCATGCATGGAAAAAACCACACTTCAACAGGCAACCATTCATGCAAAAGGCTTAAATATTTAAATTACTTTTTTATGCTACAATTCAATAGATATTTTATAAGTGCAGAATAATCATATGCATCTTCGGTTTGTTCTTATATCCAGATATTCAATTTTCATAATATCAATTTTCATTGAAATATAATATAAAAATTTCCGACATCAACACGCGGTATATCATCTAATTACTGTGAAAGCTAAGCGCTTGGTTGATTAACCGAAATATATATGGATGGTATGTTTGATGTCATGCATAATGCCATACCTACTTGCTCGTTGACTTAGAGCATGCATGATGACATACTTAGTTGCTTGTTGACTTAGCCCTAGCCCATCAACTGGGACTATTTTTTATCCCAGAGTCGCAACAGCAAAAAAAACCCTCACATGAACGGTACTTCACGGTATGAAGAAAACACTGAATAAAAAAAGGATGATAGTTCATCTCTTAGATTATGTGCACTATATGCAGATAACAATGACTGATTTTTTTCCACTTATGGTAAAACACACTGCAGATACTATATATAAGAGAGAGATATGCATTTCAACCCCAAACCCGTGGACTAGCAAATTTACAACCCCGAACTCTAATATCGGTTAGAACACAAACCTCAACTCTCAAATCCATTTAAACTATCCCAGTCACTTGGTCTAAAGGTGGTTTTTGCATACGTGGCAGATATTTAATCGAATTGACCAGGTCTAGATAGCCACGTCAGCGTGCCAAGTCAGGACCCACTTTTGGGTCAAATTCTAATCAAAAATTCAAGTGCCTAGAAAAATGAAAATTTTCGGTAAAATGAAAAAAATACCATGCTGACCAATCAAGGAAAAATCACATTTGTTTGACAAAAAAATTAAAAAATGCAGTAGAAATTCAATTTCAGCCACTTTTTTTGTCAAATTCTGTCCAAAATTTCAAAGTGTCCAGAGAAGATTGAGAAAATCATGTAAAATCAACATTACCATGCTAACAAAACTGAGAAACTTCACACCTTTTTGACAATTATATTGGAAATATAATAGAATTTTAATTTCAACCCTTTTTGTCAAATTTTGACCAAGAAACCAAAGTTTTCAGAAAATTCCGAAAACTTCCTATAAAATCAACAATACCATGATGGTAAATCTAGGAAAGTTTCACACTTTTTTGACAAACATATTTAAAATACGGTAGAAATTCAATTCTATAAAAAAATCAATTTGAAAGAACCAAGTCCATCTCATTATGGACAAATTCTCTCCAGTCATCTGCATACGGAAATGCATATGCTTCTGCAATGGACATGGGAGTATTGTGCACAAGGTATACGATAAAATAATCGCTAAAGATTTGGCAATTATCTGTCTGTTACTCCCTGCAGGTGTTTCACTGTCATCTTTCTTAAGGATTTCCTCATATGGTTGTTCGAAATCACGAGATTCCATTATAGTATCAACATGCATATCAGGCACCCTGGATTTAACCACTAAAATCCTATATTTTTAGTCCATTATTCCACTAACCAAACTTGAATCCCCTTTGGAGTTCTTCTTGAAGCTTTCTGCTCTTTATATTTTATGAACTCCTAGTCGGTTGGAGTAACATAGGAGATTTCAAGGTTGTGCATCGGCTCTAGGAATGTTTGTGAAGATCAAAGATTGCCTCTAGATCTACCCTTAGTGGTTGAGTTTGGACTTCATGGCCGAATCTCAAGTAGGACAGGGCTACGTCTTTTTGATAGTTGGGACTTTGTGTATAACATTAGCTTTTTAACCTTGATTGCTAGAATCATCTTGTCATATAGATTGATTCACATGGTTGCATTTTAGAGAACTTATAATTCTACAGTTTCCTTAAACACAACTAATTGGTTAAGAAAGTAGTCGCATATTCACCACCCCTCTAGTTAACACCTTTGAATCTTCCTCAGTGGCGGTATCATGTACCAGGGGTGGCTCATCGAAGGGAGCCCGACCCGAGGTCTGATCGGGGACAACAAGGCCCAAGACAAGGGTGAACCCCTAAGGAGGGTGTCAAAGGCCTTCTTATCCGCCAAGGCAAGGGCGGTGGTAGGAGAGATTACATATGTCCTTTTTGTAAACCCTAGACCTCCACCGCCTATATAAGGGGAGGTCAGGGAGCCTTTGTTCCTATGGAATCTCAGATAGCAACTCTCAGTAGCAACATCAAACACCATTGTAACCCCTCGCACGAGGTATCCCTTCACCATGAACAATCAAAGCAAGTAGAATGTAGGTTATTACTCCATAGAGGCCCGAACCTCGGTAAAACTTTTGTGCGACCTCTCATCCGAGATTATCAGCTGCACTTGGATCCCTACCAAGGGATCTGCCAGTATTTTGCATGGCCACTCACAACATCTACAATTGGACCCCCCCCCCCCAATGTCCCATCGGATTGTCCGAACACTGCCCGGACAGGAGAGAGAAGAGAAAAATACACCCAACCAGACTCCCCACTTTGCCCCCCATATCACCGGTGAAGGAAATATGCCCTAGAGGCAATAATAAAGTTATTATTTATTTCCTTATATCATGATAAATGTTTATTATTCATGCTAGAATTGTATTAACCGGAAACATAATACATGTGTGAATACATAGACAAATAGAGTGTCACTAGTATGCCTCTACTTGACTAGCTCGTTGATTGAAGATGGTTATGTTTCCTAGCCATAGACATGAGTTGTCATTTGATTAACGGGATCACATCATTAGGAGAATGATATGATTGACTTGAACCATTCCATTAGCTTAGCACTTGATTGTTTAGTTTGTTGCTATTGCTTTCTTCATAACTTATACATATTCCTATGACTATGAGATTATGCAACTCCCGTTTACCGGAGGAACACTTTGTGTGCTACCAAACGTCACAACGTAACTGGGTGATTACAAAGGTGCTCTACAGGTGTCTCTGAAGGTACTTGTTGGGTTGGCATATTTCAAGATTAGGATTTGTCACTCCAATTGTCGGAGAGGTATCTCTGGGCCCTCTCGGTAATGCACATCACTTAAGCCTTGCAAGCATTGCAACTAATAAGTTAGTTGCGGGATGATGTATTACGGAATGAGTAAAAAGACTTGCCAGTAACGAGATTGAACTAGGTCTTGAGATACCGACGATTGAATCTCGGGCAAGTAACATACCGATGACAAAGGGAACAACGTATGTTGTTATGCGGTCTGACCGATAAAATCTTCGTAGAATATGTGGGAGCCAATATGAGCATCCAGGTTCCGCTATTGGTTATTGATCAGAGACATGTCTCGGTCATGTCTACATAGTTCTCGAACCCGTAGGGTCCACACGCTTAAAGTTTCGGTGACGATTGTATTATGAGTTTAAGTGATTTGATGTACCGAAGGTAGTTCGGAGTCCCGGATGAGATCGGGGACATGACGAGGAGCCTCGAAATGGTCGAGACGTAAAGATCAATATATTGGACGACTATATTCGAACATCGGAAAGGTTCCGAGTGATTCGGGTATTTTCGGGGGTACCGGGGAGTTACGGGAATACGAGGAAGAAGTAATGGGCCTCATGGGCCAAGTGGTGGAAGAGAGGAGGCAGGGCGCTCGGCCCCCCTAGCCCAAATCAAATTGGACTAGGGGTCGGCCCCCCTTTCCTCCTTTTTCCTCCTTCTCCTTCCTTCTCCTTCTCCTCCTTCCTTTCCTCCTCCTAGTAGGAGTAGGAAAGGGGAGTCCTACTCCTACTAGAAGGAGGACTCCTCCTCCTGGCGCACCCATAGAGGGCCGGCCGGCCTCCCCCTTGCTCCTTTATATATAGGGGCACGGGGCACCTCTAGACACACAAGTTGATCAGTTGATCTCTCCCAGCCGTGTGCGGTGCCCCCTCCACCATATTCCACCTCGGTCATATCGTAGCAGTGCTTAGGCGAAGCCCTGCATCGGTAGCAACATCATCACCGTCACCATGCCGTCATGCTGACGGAACTCTCCCATGAAGCTCTGCTGGATCAGAGTTCGCGGGACGTCATCGAGCTGAACGTGTGCTGAACTCGGAGGTGCCGTGCGTTTGGTACTTGGATCGGTCGGATCGTGAAGACGTACGACTACATCAACCGCGTTGTGCTAACGCTTTCGCTTTCGGTCTATGAGGGTACGTGGACAACACTCTCCCCTCTCGTTGCTATGCATCACCATGATCTTGCGTGTGCGTAGGAATTTTTTTGAAATTACTACGTTCCCCAACAGTGGCATCCGAGCCTAGGTTTTATGCGTTGATGTTGTGCACGAGTAGAACACAAGTGAGTTGTGGGCGATATAAGTCATACTGCTTACCAGCATGTCATACTTTGGTTCGGCGGTATTGTTGGATGAAGTGGCCCGGACCGACATTACGCGTACGCTTACGCGAGACTGGTTCTACCGACGTGCTTTGCACACAGGTGGCTGGCGGGTGTCAGTTTCTCCAACTTTAGTTGAACGAAGTGTGGCTACGCCCGGTCCTTGCGAAGGTTAAAACAGCACCAACTTGTCAAACTATCGTTGTGGGTTTGATGTGTAGGTAAGAACGGTTCTTGCTAAGCCCGTAGCAGCCACGTAAAACTTGCAACAACAAAGTAGAGGACGTCTAACTTGTTTTTGCAGGGCATGTTGTTATGTGATATGGTCAAGACATGATGCTAAATTTTATTGTATGAGATGATCATGTTTTGTAACCGAGTTATCGGCAACTGGCAGGAGCCATATGGTTGTCGCTTTATTGTATGCAATGCAATTGCGCTGTAATGCTTTACTTTATCACTAAGCGGTAGCGATAGTCGTGGAAGCATAAGATTGGCGAGATGACAACGATGCTACGATGGTGATCAAGGTGTCGCGCCGGTGACGATGGTGATCATGACGGTGCTTCGGAGATGAAGATCACAAGCACAAGATGATGATGGCCATATCATATCACTTATATTGATTGCATGTGATGTTTATCTTTTATGCATCTTATCTTGCTTTGATTGACGGTAGCATTATAAGATGATCTCTCACTAAATTTCAAGATAAAAGTGTTCTCCCTGAGTATGCACCGTTGCCAAAGTTCGTCGTGCCCAGACACCACGTGATGATCGGGTGTGATAAGCTCTACGTCCATCTACAACGGGTGCAAGCCAGTTTTGCACACGCAGAATACTCAGGTTAAACTTGACGAGCCTAGCATATGCAGATATGGCCTCGGAACACTGAGATCGAAAGGCCGAGCGTGAATCATATAGTAGATATGATCAACATATTGATGTTCACCATTGAAAGCTACTCCATTTCACGTGATGATCGGTTATGGTTTAGTTGATTTGGATCACGTGATCACTTAGAAGATTAGAGGGATGTCTTTCTAAGTGGGAGTTCTTAAGTAATATGATTAATTGAACTTAAATTTATCATGAACTTAGTACCTGATAGTATCTTGCTTGTCTATGTTTGATTGTAGATAGATGTCCTGTGATGTTGTTCCGTTGAATTTTAATGCGTTCCTTGAGAAAGCAAAGTTGAAAGATGATGGTAGCAATTACACGGACTGGGTCCGTAACTTGAGGATTATCCTCATTACTGCACAGAAGAATTACGTCCTGGCCTGCTGCTAGAGCAACACCAGATGTTATGAACGTCTGGCAGAGCAAAGCTGATGACTACTCGATAGTTCAGTGTGCCATGCTTTACGGCTTAGAATCGGGACTTCAACGACGTTTTGAACGTCATGGAGCATATGAGATGTTCCAGGAGTTGAAGTTAATATCTCAAGCAAATGCCCGGATTGAGAGATATGAAGTCTCCAATAAATTCCATAGCTACAAGATGGAGGAGAATAGTTCTGTCAGTGAACATATACTCAAAATGTCTGGGTATCATAATCACTTGACTCAACTGGGAGTTAATCTTCCTGTTGATAGTGTCATTGACAGAGTTCTTCAATCACTTCCACCAAGCTACAAGAGCTTCGTGATGAACTATAACATGCAAGGGATGGATAAGACAATTCCCGAGCTCTTCGCAATGCTAAAGGCCGCGGAGGTAGAAATCAAGAAGGAGCATCAAGTGTTGATGGTCAACAAGACCGCCAGTTTCAAGAAAAAGGGCAAAGGGAAGAAGAAGGGGAACTTCAAGAAGAACAGTAAGCAAGTTACTGCTCAGGAGAAGAAACCCAAATCTGGACCTAAGCCTGAAACTGAGTGCTTCTACTGCAAGCAGACTGGACATTGGAAGCGGAACTGCCCCAAGTATTTGGCGGATAAGAAGGATGGCAAGGTGAACAAAGGTATATGTGATATACATGTTATTGATGTGTACCTTACTAGAGCTCGCAGTAGCACCTGGGTATTTGATACTGGTTCTGTTGCTAACATTTGCAACTCAAAACAGGGACTACGGATTAAGCGAACACTGGCGAAGGACGAGGTGACGATGCGCGTGGGAAATGGTTCCAAAGTCGATGTGATCGCGGTCGGCACGCTACCTCTACATCTACCTTCGGGATTAGTATTAGACCTAAATAATTGTTATTTGGTGCCAGCGTTGAGCATGAACATTATATCTGGATCTTGTTTGATGCGAGACGGTTATTCATTTAAATCGGAGAATAATGGTTGTTCTATTTATATGAGTAATATCTTTTATGGTCATGCACCCTTGAAGAGTGGTCTATTTTTGATGAATCTCGATAGTAGTGATACACATATTCATAATGTTGAAGCCAAAAGATGCAGAGTTGATAATGATAGTGCAACTTATTTGTGGCACTGCCATTTAGGTTATATCGATGTAAAGCGCATGAAGAAACTCCATACTGATGGACTTTTGGAATCACTTGATTATGAATCACTTGGTACTTGCGAACCGTGCCTCATGGGCAAGATGACCAAAACGCCGTTCTCTGGTACTATGGAGAGAGCAACGGATTTGTTGGAAATCATACATACAGATGTATGTGGTCCAATGAATATTGAGGCTCGTGGCGGATATCGTTATTTTCTCACCTTCACAGATGATTTAAGCATATATGGGTATATCTACTTGATGAAACATAAGTTTGAAACATTTGAAAAGTTCAAAGAATTTCAGAGTGAAGTTGAAAATCATCGTAACAAGAAAATAAAGTTTCTATGATCTGATCATGGAGGAGAATATTTGAGTTACGAGTTTTGTCTACATTTGAAACAATGCGGAATAGTTTCGCAACTCACGCCACCCGGAACACCACAGCGTAATGGTGTGTCCGAATGTCGTAATCGTACTTTACTAGATATGGTGCGATCTATGATGTCTCTTGCAGATTTACCGCTATCGTTTCGGGGTTATGCTTTAGAGATGGTTGCATTTACGTTAAATAGGGCACCATCGAAATCCGTTGAGACGACGCCTTATGAACTGTGGTTTGGCAAGAAACCAAAGTTGTCGTTTCTGAAAGTTTGGGGATGTGATGCTTATGTGAAAAGGCTTCAACCTGATAAGCTCAAACCCAAATCGGAGAAATGTGTCTTCATAGGATAACCAAAGGAAACTGTTGGGTACACCTTCTATCACAGATCCGAAGGCAAGACTTTCGTTGCTAAGAATGGATCCTTTCTAGAAAAGGAGTTTCTCTCGAAAGAAGTGAGTGGGAGGAAAGTAGAACTTGATGAGGTAACTGTACCTGCTCCCTTATTGGAAAGTAGTACATCAAAGAAACCGGTTTATGTGACACCTACACCAATTAGTGAGGAAGCTAATGATAATGATCATGAAACTTTAGATCAAGTTACTACCGAACCTCGTAGATCAACCAGAATAAAATCCGCACCAGAGTGGTACGGTAATCCTGTTCTGGAAGTCATGCTACTAGATCATGATGAACCTACGAACTATGAAGAAGCGATGGTGAGCCCAGATTCCGCAAAATGGCTAGAAGCCATGAAATCTGAGATGGGATCCATGTATGAGAACAAAGTATGGACTTTGGTTGACTTGCCCATTGATCGGCAAGCAATTGAGAATAAATGGATCTTCAAGAAGAAGACTGACGCTGACGGTAATGTTACCGCCTACAAAGCTCGACTTGTTGCAAAAGGTTTTCGACAAGTTCAAGGGATTGATTACGATGAGACCTTCTCACCTGTAGCGATGCTTAAGTCTGTCCGAATCATGTTAGCAATTGCCGCATTTTATGATTATGAAATTTGGCAAATGGATGTTAAAACTGCATTCCTGAATGGATTTCTGGAAGAAGAGTTGTATATGATGCAGCCAGAAGGTTTTGTCGATCCAAAGGGAGCTAGCAAAGTGTGCAAGCTCCAGCGATCCATTTATGGACTGGTGCAAGCCTCTCGGAGTTGGAATAAACGCTTTGATAGTGTGATCAAAGCATTTGGTTTTGTACAGACTTTTGGAGAAGCCTGTATTTACAAGAAAGTGAGTGGGAGCTCTGTAGCATTTCTGATATTATATGTGGATGACATATTATTGATTGGAAATGATATAGAATTTCTGGATAGCATAAAGGGATATTTGAATAAGAGTTTTTCAATGAAAGACCTCGGTGAAGCTGTCGTGGTTCCAAGTCTGATAGTAGTGTAGGGGGGTAAGTATGGAGAGGCAAGATCTTAGCTATGGAGAAGTTGTAAGAACGCAAGGTTTACGAGTTCAGGCCCTTCTCGGAGGAAGTAACAGCCCTACGTCTCGGAGCCCCGAGGCGGTCGACTGGATTATGAGAGTATGAATTACAGGGGTGCGAACCCTTTACACTAAGGAGGGGGTGGCTTATATAGAGTCCGCCAGACCCCTCCGGCCCTCAGTTATGCAGGGTTTTACGTACATTAAGGTTGGGCGTTACTGATAACGCCCCTACTGAAGTGCTATGATGACCATAAAAGCTACTTAATGTCCGACCGTTAGCATGCAGAGTGACTTTAGGTCTCCTGGCCGTCGGGTGGTTGGATCTTGGTCGAGTGGTTGCTTCTTGGTCGAGTGTCTTCGAGTCCGTCGAGTGAAACACCGCCAGGTCGATTGAAATGTGATTTCTTCTGGAGGTGTCCTTGGGTAGGTCAGTTTGGACAGGTCCATGACCCTACCCTAGGTACATAGCTTCATCATTAGCCCCCGAATGGATCGAGGTTTGAGTGGGAAATGGTTTGAGCACATCTCCGACTCATTTTTCATGTCATGAGCATACCTTGTTTCGGATCAATGGACCAGAGTGATGACAACAACTTTCTTTCCAGTCGCCTTGATCCATTCTTAGGTTTTGTCGAGTGAGTTCTTATACTTGAAGAGTTCTGAGTGACGGTGCGGAGGAGATCTTCGGTCCGACGAGTTGTTCTGCTGCCCGCGGATTTCGTGGGATCCAAATTTCGGGAAGCGCGCGGGACGGGAGAGGCCGCAGTAAACGGATGGGATAGCGCGGAGCTGCCTCGATCCCCGCGCCACCTTTTTCGCCACGTATCGCACGCGCGATCACCGCGGGATTTGGCAGGGCCGTCCGGGCCTACCAGTCAGCCACTCGGAAGCAGCCTCATATAAGGTGTTGGGCCGGGGCTCTGTTCCGCACGCCACCATTCTCTCTCTGTTTTCTCCCGATTTCTCCGCCACTCTTGCTCCCGTCTCGTCGCCGGATCTCTGCTCGAGCTCGAACTGCCACCATGGGGAAGGACAAGACGGCGGCGCTGGAACACGCGAAGAAGGCAACCGCGAAGGCGAAGGGCAAGCGGACCAACCGTGGCGGATCCTCGTCGAGGTCTGGCCTGCCAGCGGGCTGGATCCAGGGCGACTGGATCCACTCAGCAATCACGCAGGACGACCTCGACGACCTGATGGAAGGGGGATTTATCCCCCACAAGTCGGCTCGGCTCCCGGGAGACGAAACTGAGCCGCAGCCCAGAGAGGGTGAGTGCATCCTCTTAGCAACTCACATAGATCGTGGGTTCTTGCTGCCTCCCCACCCTTTCTTCCAGGGTTTTTTGAACTTCTTTGGGTCTCAGCTCCACCATTTTACTCCGAATACCATAGTCTATCTGGCCGCTTTCGTGTCTATGTGCGAAAACTTCTTGGGCTGTCGACCGCACTAGGGGCTCTTCAAACATATCTTCACTTGCCGTTCCCAGTCGGTCAAAAAGACCAAGTCGAGTGATGAGAGGACTCAGGTGATCCAGATGTGCGGTGGTCTGGGGATCCAGATGAGGAGCAAAAGTACTTTCCCTGCGATGATCCTTCCTGACTCGGTCCGGGGCTGGCAGTCGACTTGGTTTTACTGCAAGGATCAGCTGACCCCTGGCCAGTCGACTGGGCTTCCTCCTTTCTCCTTGGCTCGAGTGGAGAAGCCTGCTCCCCTAAAGATAGTTCCAGAAGAGAAGGCGCAGGTCAAGGAGCTGGTCGAACGGGTCATCCAGCTCATCCGCGACGGAGTGACCGGGATGGATCTGCTGGAGGTCTTTCTCGGTCGACGCATCCAACCCCTTTAGGCGCGCGATCATCCGATGTGGATGTATTCTGGGCTCGAAGATACCACTCGGATCCACCCGGAGGAGGTCAGTGAGGATACCTTGGAGAGCTAGTTGAGAGGAATCACTGGCAACAAAGACAACCCCCGGGGATCCAGGAGGGTGATTCATTCGACAACTCGCGTCAGCCGGAGCAGGTATGTTTCTGTAAGTAACTTTCCGACTCTCCATGTGATGTCCCGTTTGCGGTCGACTGAATGTCTTTTGATTGTTATTTTTTCAGGCCCTCATTGAAATGTACTCGATGCCCAATGGAGAGCAAGGGCAAGACTTGGAAGGCGAGGCGAGCGGCGGCGACAGTGGCGAGTGGACTTCTAATGGTGAAGAGGATGGTGAAAGCGAAGACTCAAGCGACGAAGAAGAAGTTGAGTCGCCTCCTCGCAGGGAGAGGCGATCCAAACTTGCCCAAGAACGACCGAGCGTCCGTGAAAAGGCGACTGCTCAAGCTGGTCAATCTTCGAAGCGTCCTCGGATCTCTTCACCAACCCTGACCGAGAAAGCGCCCAAGCACCCCAAAGTTGCGGAGCCGAAAATCCGGAAGGCGTTGCCGAAGATTAAGATTGACATCCCCGTCGCTTCTGCGTAAGTGTCTTCCTCTGTATACACTCGACGCTCAGCGCCGTTTATTTTTCTTGTTTTAACCGGACGAACTTTGGAACTGCCAGCGCTGCCACTTCTAGGACCTCAGCTTACAGGGATGATGATGAGGTGATGGAGGATGCGGTCACGTCAAAACTGGGTATGACTCCTGCCATACTGTCTTTATTTTGGTCGATTCAACTGCAACATGTACCATTGGGTGACGTGATTTTGACGATTGAACTTTGCATAGCTCCCAACGTTATTGACCTCCCCGATGATGATGAAGAGCCCGAGAGGCCTTTGACGAGGAAAAATAGGCAGGCTCCTACAAGCGAGGCGCCACAGTCAACGCCAAGGACGGAACCAGTCGTTCGGGACACTGGCGACGCCAATCGGAGTTCTGTTACCTTTGCTGTGCCACTGTCGAGTGCCTTGCCCTCTTCGTCGACTGCTCAGGCTCCCGTCGACCCACCTTCAGTTTTTGCGACCCATCATGTCCCGGAGGACGAAGCGAATGCTGCCAAGGAAGCCATACGTCAGGCGGGCATCATGATGGAGAAGATGAGGATGGTGCGGGACGCCAATCAGGCTGCCTACGACGCCAGCTCGGCCCTCCAAATCAATGTTCAGGTTAATTGGTCACTACTTGTTTTGTTAGGATATGTTATTTGAAGACTCTTTTCCAAAAATCTTTGCATCTGTACACCCACTGGGTGCGTCGATTGAAATT
Organism: Triticum urartu; assembly: GCF_003073215.2. Classification (NCBI taxonomy): domain Eukaryota; kingdom Viridiplantae; phylum Streptophyta; class Magnoliopsida; order Poales; family Poaceae; genus Triticum; species Triticum urartu. Next base: position 166,065,683 of record NC_053028.1, on the reverse strand, counting down.
TTTGAACCAGTGGGGGCACGCTGAGTGCACCCACTGGGTGTAGTCCCCGAGACTATGGTGGACTGCTGGCAGTCGACTGTAGTCGTTGTATTTTTTCGAATGTATAAACCAAACTGGTAGTTTGTCTCTTCCACTCGGTCAGGTTGAGTGGGATCAGAACCAGTGGGGGCACGCAAAGTGCACCCACTGGGTGTAGTCCCCGAGACTACGGTGGACTGCTGGCAGTCGACTGTAGTCTGACTTCTACTTTCTCTCTTTCTGCCTTTTTTTACTTCCTGGACTCGACTTCGGCGGGCCGGTCGAGTGGGATCAGAACCGGTGGGGGCACGCAAAGTGCACCCACTGGGTGTAGTCCCCGAGACTATGGTGGACTGCGGGCAGTCGACCGTAGTCTTAGTATTTATTGCCTTTGTTGTTTTTCGCTGTAAAATAACTTCTCCTCTTTGATTGCAGAAATCTTGTGATCTGGGAGCTCGCTTTGCTGATTTGGACAAACAGCAGATCCAACTGAACCTTGACTTGGAGCTGGCCAAGACAGAGCTGCAAAACGCTAAGGATGGTGCCAATGGTAAGACGGGTTTGTCGACTGGTTTGCCTTGGGCTTGAGTACCCTTCTGCTCTTACTGAATCAAGCACCATTTCTTTGCAGAAAAGCTGAGAGAAGCTCTGGCAAAGAAGGACCAGGATCTGGCTGCTGCCCGAAAGGAAGCTGACGACAGAGTCGCTCTGGCCGAACAGAAGCTGGCTTCGGTCGGCCAGTTGGAAGAAGAGAATACCAGGCTGAAGTCTGCTCTGAATGACTCCAACAAGGAGTGCTCGCGCTGGAAGAAGGCGAATCTCATCCAGGGCGAGAAAATGGAAAGCATTGCTCGCAGGAGGGATGATCTGGAGAGCTATCTGAGAAGTCTTGCCAAGAAGTTGTTCATCAAGCTTGAAGGTGCACATTCTGTTCCGACTGATTTTTTTGTGTCGACTCAGTGTATGAAAATTGACTTATCCTTGGATCGTGAATGCAGAGTTTTGCCAGAACTTTGAAGAGGAGACTGGGCCGATCGAACCAGGTTTGGATCCAATCAACTCTCCCGTGAAAGATGAAACTGCCATGAATCTACTCCGACTGGAATCTCGCATCGACGATGTCGTGGACTACTTGGCTCGACTGAAGGTCTCCATGTCACGGATCGACCCGGCACTTTGGCCAGAGGCCACACTCCAAAACGATCTTGAGTCTCTGATGACTCGACTTAACGGAATCCCTGACCGAGTGCAGGAGTGGAAGAAGTCTTCTGCTCGGTGTGGCACTGATGTGGCTCTGTCTTTGGTTCGTGTCCACTGCAAGGAGGTGCAACAAGATAAGCTGGCCCGAATCAAGGTCACCAACACCCAGAAGCACGACTTCCGAACTTTTATGGAGACTTTCATTGCTGCCGCCACTTGGATTGCCGATGGCGTCGACCTGGACGAGTTCGTCGAGCCTGCCAGCCCTCCTCCTACGGAGTGAAAAACTTTTTTGCCCCACCTTAAATTTGCCTCGGAATGTCGAGTGGTTTTTGTAACCGTTAAACTCTTTCAGGCTGAATGCCTGAGCACTTTGACCTGTGGTCCGGACCCTTTAGGATTTATCTGAACTCGATTTATCATTGAATATCTTTATGAATCCCTCGTCGAGTGGAAATAGTTCTTCTTTCAAGACAACTTTTTGTACTTGTGGCGCGGCTCCGAAGGGGAAGGTAGCAGTCGACCTGCACCTCGTTACTGCAGAGCAGGATGGAGTTCACGTTGTATTTGTGGCGAAGCTCTCCAAGGAGGAGGTGGCCGTCGATCTGCAGCTTGTTACTGCAGAGCGGGATGTGTTTCGTACTTAGGCGAGTACCTGACCGCAGCTAAGTCTTCAAACGAGAAAACTTAGGCAAGTACCGGACTGCAGCTAATCCCCCGAGTGGGAGGACTGCTCTCCACTCGGTAGGATTTTTCAAACTTAGGCGAGTGCCTGACTGTAGCTAAGTCCTCAAGCGAGAGAACTTAGGCGAGTACTGGACTGCAGCTAAGCCTCCGAGTGGGAGGGCTGCTCTCCACTCGGTAGGATTTTTTGTTTTTCAAACTTAGGCGAGTGCCTGACTGCAGCTGAGTCCTCAAGAGAGAGAACTTAGGCGAGTACTGGACTACAGCTAAGCCCCCGAGTGGGAGGGATACTCTCCACATGGTAGGATTTTTTCAAACTTAGGCGAGTGCCTGACTGCAGCTAAGTCCTCAAGAGAGAGAACTTAGGCGAGTACTGGACTGCAGCTAAGCCCCCGAGTGGGAGGGCTGCTCTCCACTCGATAGGATTTTTTCAAACTTAGGCGAGTGCCTGACTGCAGCTAAGTCCTCAAGCGAGAGAACTTAGGCGAGTACTGGACTGCAGCTAAGCCCCCGAGTGGGAGGGCTGCTCTCCACTCGGTAGGATTTTTTCAAACTTAGGCGAGTGCCTGACTGCAGCTAAGTCCTCAAGCGAGAGAACTTAGGCGAGTACTGGACTGCAGCTAAGCCCCCGAGTGGGAGGGCTGCTCTCCACTCGGTAGGATTTTTTCAAACTTAGGCGAGTGCCTGACTGCAGCTGAGTCCTCAAGCGAGAGAACTTAGGCGAGTACTGGACTGCAGCTAAGCCCCCGAGTGGGAGGGCTGCTCTCCACTCGGTAGGATTTTTTTTTCAAACTTAGGCGAAACCGATTCGCAGCTAAGTTTCCGAGTGGGAGGCTGGCTCGCCACTCGGTAGGAAATCGTTTTTATAAACTTAGGCGAAGCAGATTCGCAGCTAAGCCACCCACTGGGGGATTTCTTACGTAAACAAAAACAATAATAATCACTGGGAAAATTATAATGCTCTTGTCTTTGATAAATAAACTACAGGAGTTTTTTCTTATTACATCTTATCTGAATGATAACTCAAGTATAAAAGGGGCGGAGTAGCTCCGCATTCCAGGCTCATGGCTCATCAATCTGGCGATCGACATTGTAGAGGTGGTATGCTCCATTGTGGAGGACTCTGGTGACTATGAAGGGGCCTTCCCAAGTAGGAGCGAGCTTGTGTGGTTTTTGCTGATCCACTCGGAGGACTAAGTCTCCTTCTTGGAAGGCTCGGCTCTTCACGTTTCTGGCATGGAATCGACGCAAGTCTTGCTGATAGATGGTCGATCGAATCAAGGCCATTTCTCTTTCTTCTTCTAGGAGGTCGACTGCGTCCTGCCGGGCTTGTTCTGCTTCATCTTCAGAGTAGAGCTCGACTCGGGGAGCGTTGTGAAGCAGGTCACTCGGTAAGACTACCTCGGCTCCGTAGACCAGAAAGAATGGGGTTCTTCCGGTCGATCGATTCGGGGTTGTTCTTAATCCCCAAAGGACTGACGGAAGCTCGTCGACCCATGCACCTGCTGCGTGCTTGAGATCACGCATCAATTGGGGTTTCAATCCTTTGAGAATCAGGCCGTTCGCCCTTTCTGCTTGCCCATTCGACTGGGGGTGAGCGACCGAAGCATAGTAGACTCGAGTGCCCTGAGAGGCGCAAAAGGCCCTGAATTTGTCGGAATCGAAGTTTGACCCGTTGTCGGTGATGATGCTGTGTGGAACTCCATATCTGAATATCAACTCTCTGATGAAACTGATAGCGGTGCAAGCATCAAGATTCTTGATAGGCTTGGCTTCAATCCATTTGGTGAACTTGTCGACTGCTACCAGCACATGAGTGAAGCCACTCCTGCCTGTTCTCAGTGGTCCAACCATGTCCAACCCCCAAACAGTGAAGGGCCAGACGACTGGAATGGTTTTCAGGGCTGACGCGGGCTTGTGCGGCATATTGGAGTAATACTGGCATCCTTCAAATTTGTCGACTATCTCTTTTGCCATCTCATTGGCTCTTGGCCAGTAGAACCCCGCTTGGTATGCTTTAGCCACAATGGTCCGAGAGGACGCATGATGACCACAGGTCCCCGAGTGGATATCGTTAAGGATCATCTGACCTTCTTCTGGTGTAATACACTTCTGGCCGACCCCAGTCGCGCTTTCTCTATATAACTATCCCTTTATGACTGTAAAGGCCTTGGATCGATGGACGATCTGTCGAGCCTCTTCTTCGTCTTCTGGGAGTTCTTTCCTTAGGATGTACGCGATGTACGGTTCTGTCCAAACGGGTGTGATAACCAAGACTTCCATGATCAGGTCGACCACAGCTGGAACTTCAACTTCAGTCAGATCCGTGGCGCTTTTTGGCTGCAGGGCCTCTTCAGTGAAGGGATCCTCCTGGACTGATGGTGTGTGGATGTGTTCCAAAAACACATTGCTGGGAATGGCTTCTCTTTTGGAACCTATTTTTGCCAGATCATCAGCTGCTTGATTTTTCAGTCGGGGTATGTGATGAAGCTCTAACCCCTCGAATTTCTTCTCCAGCTTTCTCACTGCATTGCAATAACCAGTCATGGCTGGACTTCTGACGTCCCATTCCTTCATCACTTGATTAACCACCAAATCTGAGTCGTCATAGACCATGAGGCGATGGACGCCGAGTGAAATGGCCATGTGCAACCCATATAAAAGTGCTTCGTATTCTGCCTCGTTGTTAGAGGAATCAAAGTGGATTTGAAGAACATATCTGAGTTTATCTCCTCTGGGGGAGACCAACACCACTCCGGCGCCGGAACCATTTAGCATCTTGGAACCGTCGAAGAACATGGTCCAATGCTCCGAGTGAACCTGAGTCGGTAGTTGCTGCTCAATCCACTCGGCGATGAAATCCGCGATTGCCTGGGACTTGATAGCTTTCTTTGCCACAAACTTGATATCTAGAGGAAGGAGTTCAATCGCCCATTTTGCCACTCGACCAGTTGCATCCCTGTTATGCAAGATCTCTGACAACGGAGCGTCGCTGACGACTGTAATGGAATGATCAGAGAAGTAGTGGGCAACTTTCTTTGTGGTCATATAAATCCCATATACGAGCTTCTGATAATGAGGATATCTTTGCTTCGATGGGGTCAAGACTTCAGAAATATAATACACTGGGCGCTGAACTTTGAAGGTTTTCCCTTCTTCTTCCCGCTCGACTGTAAGTACCATACTGACGACTTGTCCTATGGCTGCAATGTAAACCAGCAAAGGCTCCTTGCTGATTGGGGCAGCAAGCACCGGCTGGGTGGAGAGTAGAGCTTTGAGCTCTACGAACGCTGCGTCAGCTTCAGGAGTCCACTCGAACTTGTCAGACTTCTTCATCAATCGGTAAAGAGGCAATGCCTTTTCACCGAGACGAGATATGAATCGACTTAGGGTGGCCAAGCAACCAGTAAGCTTCTGAACATCGTGCACTCGCACAGGACTTTTCATTCGGAGTATAGTACCAACTTTTTCTGGATTGGCATCAATTCCCTGTTCAGAAACGAGAAAACCGAGAAACTTTCCGCCAGGAACCCCGAATGTGCATTTTGATGGACTAAGCTTGATATCAAACCTTCTGAGGTTGGCAAAGGTTTCAGCAAGGTCAGTCAGCAGGTCGGAACCCTTCCGTGACTTGACCACAATATCATCCATGTACGCCTCCACATTCCGACTGATTTGGGTGAGCAAACACTTCTGAATCATCCTCATGAATGTGGCTCCGACATTCTTGAGGCCGAATGGCATGGTAACATAACAGAAGCACCCGAATGGAGTGATGAAAGCTGTTTTGATCTCGTCAGGCCCATACAGACGGATCTGATGGTACCCGGAATAGGCTTCTAAAAAAGACAGTCGCTCACATCCCGCAGTCGAGTCGACTATCTGGTCGATGCGGGGGAGAGGAAAATGATCTTTCGGGCAGGCCCGATTGATATGTTTAAAGTCAATGCACATGCGAAGTGACTTGTCCTTCTTGGGGGCCATGACAACATTGGCGAGCGACTCGGAGTGGTAGATTTCTCGGATGAACTCCGCCTCTAAGAGCCAAGCCACCTCTTCGCCAATGGCCTTTCTCTTCTGGACGGCGGACCGTCGGAGATGTTCCTTGACAGGTTTTACTTTTGAGTCGACTCTTAGGCGGTGCTCAGCCAGCTCCCTGGGAACACCTGGCATGTCAGAGGGCTTCCATGCGAAAATGTCCTAGTTCTCACGGAGGAACTAGATGAGCGCTTCTTCCTATTTGGAGTCGAGTGTTGTCGAGATATGAGTTGGAGCAGCGCTGGGGTCGGTCGGGTGGATGTGAGCTGTCTTCGTATCGCCAGTCGACTAAAAAGCTGACTCTGTAGCGGGCTTCTTGGCTCGCAACAAATCACCCGGGTCTGCAGTCTTCTGGTATTCCTGCAACTCCACCACTGCCATCTGAGCATCAGCGATCTACGAACCTTTCTGAAAACATTCTTCCGCTTTCTTCCGATTGCCCGTAACATGGTCGGGCCATGAAGCGTGCATAAGCCGGCCTCCCCAAAATAGCGTGGTAGGCACTCTGAAAGTCTACAACTTCAAATGTCAATTTTTCTTTGCGGTAATTTTTGGAATCACCGAAAACCACATCAAGAGCAATCTGGACGAGTGATTCAGCTTTCTTCCCAGGAATGACTCCATGGAAACCCATGTTGCTGGCACTGAGTCTGGACATCGGAATGCCCATCCCTTTCAACGTCTCAGCATACAATATGTTCAAACCACTGCCACCATCCATCAAGACTTTGGTCAGTCGAGTGCCTTCAACAACTGGGTCGACCACCAAAGCTTGCCTCCCAGGGGTGGCGATGTGCGTTGGGTGGTCGGACTGGTCGAATGTTATGGCAGTCTGAGACCATTTCAGGTAACTAGGTGTCGCAGGAGCGACCATATTCACCTCTCGGTTAATAACTTTCAGTCGACTTCTGCTTTCAACACCGGCAAAAATCATCAAAGTGGAATTGACCTAAGGGTACCCGTCGTCACTGTCTTCCTTGTCCTCGACCTTGTCCGACTCCTTTTCCTTACCTTTGGGCTGCTTGCCCTGGAACTGCTGGATCAAGAGTCGACACTGTCGAGTGGTATGTTTCGGGTAAATGAAATTACCCTCTTCATCTTTCTTTGTGTGGACGAGACATGGTAAGTCCAACACATCATTTCTGTCCTGGTCTTTAACCTTTTTGGGGTTCCAAGGTCCTTTAGGTTTCCCTTTAAACTTTCCTTGGGTTAAAGCCAAGGCTTCCCCAGGAGCCGCTGGCTCGGCTTTCCGCTTCTGTTTCCGATTGGAATTTCCTCCGGTTTCTTGGGCGACTGACTTGAGCTTGCCACTCCTGAGTCAATCCTCATGTTCACCATTAGCGTACTTGGTGGCAATCTCCATCATCCGATTCAGGGACATATCTCCGGTTCGACCGAATTTCAAATTCAGTTCTCTGTGCTTGACGCCTTCCTTGAAGGCACAAACTGCTTGGTGGTCAGGCACATTCTCCATCGAGTGATGTAATGTGATCCACCTCTGGATGTAATCCCTCAAAGTTTCATTCGGCTTCTGCACGCAAGACCGCAGTTCCGTCAGCCCTGCTGGTCGCTTGCATGTGCCTTCAAATGTGGTGACGAACACTCGGGAGAGATCTTCCCACGTGTAAATGCTGCTAGGCGCTAACTGGTTCAGCCACGCTCTGGCCGAGCCCTCCAACATGAGAGACAGGTGCTTCATGGCCACTTCGTCATTGCCGCCGCCAATCTGGACGGTCACTCGGTAGTCCTCGAGCCAAGTATCAGGCTTGGACTCGCCAGTGAACTTACTGACTCCAGTCGCCAACCTGAAGTTGGGAGGAATCACAGCGGCCCTGATGGCTCTACTAAAGCACTCTGGCCCCGAAACATGCACTCTGCTACTGGTAGGTGCATCTCTATCGTGACCTTCTCGGTGAGCCCTGTTCCTGTCGACCAAACCTTGGACGAGAATGGATCTCGCATCAAAGCCTGGCCCTCTGGGGTTGACTGGAATCCTTCGCCCACCACTATGAGGGCGCCTGTCATCCTGCTGGCGAGGCACATACGACCCGCTCCTCGGGGGAGGCGTGGGCACTCGACGTCGACCGTCACGATCGACTCGGTGATCATACTGCTCATGGTTCCCATACTGGTCACACCGGTCTCCACGTCCCTCACGCCTCGGGGGTGATCTCGGGCTGTGAGCCGACTGGACTGTGTCCGCGGCAACGGATCTGCTGTGAATCCTGTTCCGCGACTGAGAAACAGCGGAATTCTGGTCTCCTGCTGCCCGGAGTAACACTCTGATCTGTAGCAGGCCTCTGCCAGCCTCCGACTGGGAAGGCTGAATCGACTCCGCTATACGGGCCGCAGATGCTAAATTCTGAATCGGAGTTCGATATACCTGCGGGGGCGGGAAGAGCTGACGTCGACTGGATTCGGGAACCCGTTGTCGCGCACGCTCGTCGAGTGCTCGCTGGAGGTTCTCCAGTCGAGTGCGCTCGGCCAAGTTTGCCAGGCGCGCGTCTTCCAAGGCGCGAGCCTCGGGGGTTTCTCCAACGATAGGAGTGTGCAGTGCATCCACGTTTCGGCGGCGAAGTTCTTCTCTCTACAGCGACGTGAGAGGCTCGGGAAGATACTCCTCATGGGGACGCGACGGGTCGCCTCCACCCGCGCCTCCGTCGGTGCGGGGAAAACCGGGAGGACTGGGCGGTCCATCGACCATCAGAACCTCCACCGCCGGATCACTGATGTCGCACTCGGATGCGGTCTCTGCGGAGCCAGTCGACAGGTGGAACAGGCCGTAGAAGGATTCGTCGGGCTCGATCGCCGCGACTTGAGGGGTGGCTGACTGACGTGCCACCACGTGTCTCACCCACCGCTGAAGTCTCGACCGACCGGAGCGCTTGTGCCGGCGGGAAACGGGGAGGGAGGACAACATAGGAGCCGACCGGTAGGGGGTCGACGGTTGCCGCAAGAGAACGCCGCGGACGCACGCGCTAAAGTGCGTTGCCCCGCGAACAGGGAGTGCGTCCACGTCGAGCGGAGCCTCCTGGAGCCAAGCAGAGTCGTCGACAATGAACGTGAGCGCACCGAGACAGATCTCACAGCCCTCCACCAAAACTCCGCCGAAAACCATGATGATTCGGGTCGGAAAAGGTCGCAACTCCTCCAACAAATGCTAAAACACCTGCCCCATGGTGGGCGCCAACTGTCGTGGTTCCAAGTCTGACAGTAGTGTAGGGGGGTAAGTATGGAGAGGCAAGATCTTAGCTATGAAGAAGTTGTAAGAATGCAAGGTTTACGAGTTCAGGCCCTTCTCGAAGGAAGTAATAGCCCTACGCCTCGGAGCCCGGAGGCGGTCGACTGGATTATGAGAGTATTTATTACAGGGGTGCGAACCCTTTACACTAAGGAGGGGGGTGGCTTATATAGAGTCTGCCAAATCCCTTCGGCCCTCAGTTATGCAGGGTTTTAAGTACATTAAGGTCGGGCGTTACTGTTAACGCCCCTAATAAAGTGCTATGATGACCATAAAAGCTACTTAATGGCCGACCGTTAGCGTGCGGAGTGACTTTAGGTCTCCTGGTCATCGGGTGGTTGGATCTTGGTCGAGTGGTTGCTTCTTGGTCGAGTGTCTTTGAGTCCGTCGAGTGAAACACCGCCAAGTCGATTGAAATGTGATTTCTTCTGGAGGTGTCCTTGGGTAGGTCAGTTTGGACAGGTCCATGACCCTACCCTAGGTACATAGCTTCATCAGAAGCTGCTTACATATTGGGCATTAAGATCTATAGAGATAGATCAAGATGCTTAATTGGACTTTCACAAAGCACATACCTTGACAAAGTTTTGAAGAAATTCAAAATGGATCAAGCAAAGAAAGGGTTCTTGCCTGTGTTACAAGGTGTGAAGTTGAGTAAGACTCAATGTCCGACCACCGCAGAAGATAGAGAGAAAATGAAAGATGTTCCCTATGCTTCAGCCATAGGCTCTATCATGTATGCAATGCTGTGTACCAGACCTGATGTGTGCCTTGCTATAAGTCTAGCAGGGAGGTACCAAAGTAATCCTGGAGTGGATCACTGGACAGCGGTCAAGCACATCCTGAAGTACCTGAAAAGGACTAAGGATATGTTTCTCATATATGGAGGTGACAAAGAGCTCATCGTAAATGGTTACATTGATGCAAGCTTTGACACTGATCCAGACGATTCTAAATCGCAAACCGGATACGTGTTTATATTGAACGGTGGAGCTGTCAGTTGGTGCAGTTCTAAACAAAGCGTCGTAGCGGGATCTACATGTGAAGCGGAGTACATAGCTTCTTCGGAAGCAGCAAATGAAGGAGTCTGGATGAAGGAGTTCATATCCGATCTAGGTGTCATACCTAGTTCATCGGGTCCAATGAAAATCTTTTGTGACAATACTTGTGCAATTGCCTTGGCGAAGGAATCCAGAATTCACAAGAGAACCAAGCACATCAAGAGACGCTTCAATTCCATTCGGGATTTAGTCCAAGTGGGAGACATAGAAATTTGCAAGATACATACGGATCTGAATGTTGCAGACCCACTGACTAAGCCTCTTCCACGAGCAAAACATGATCAGCACCAAGGCTCCATGGGTGTTAGAATCATTACTGTGTAATCTAGATTATTGACTCTAGTGCAAGTGGGAGACTGAAGGAAATATTCCCTAGAGGCAATAATAAAGTTATTATTTATTTCCTTATATCATGATAAATGTTTATTATTCATGCTAGAATTGTATTAACCGAAAACATAATACATGTGTGAATACATAGACAAACAGAGTGTCACTAGTATGCCTCTACTTGACTAGCTCGTTGATCGAAGATGGTTATGTTTCCTAGCCATAGACATGAGTTGTCATTTGATTAACGGGATCACATCATTAGGAGAATGATGTGATTGACTTGACCCATTCCATTAGCTTAGCACTTGATCATTTAGTTTGTTGCTATTGCTTTCTTCATAACTTATACATATTCCTATGACTATGAGATTATGCAACTCCCGTTTACCGGAGGAACACTTTGTATGCTACCAAACGTCACAACGTAACTGGGTGATTATAAAGGTGCTCTACAGGTTTCTCCGAAGGTACTTGTTGGGTTGGCGTATTTCGAGATTAGGATTTGTCACTCCAATTGTCGGAGAGGTATCTCTGGGCCCTCTCGGTAATGCACATGACATAAGCCTTGCAAGCATTGCAACTAATAAGTTAGTTGTGGGATGATGTATTACGGAACGAGTAAAGAGACTTGCCGGTAACGAGATTGAACTAGGTATTGAGATACCGACGATCGAATCTCGGGCAAGTAACATACCGATGACAAGGGGAACAACGTATGTTGTTATGCGGTCTGACCGATAAAGATCTTCGTAGAATATGTGGGAGCCAATATGAGCATCCAGGTTCCACTATTGGTTATTGATCGGAGACATGTCTCGGTCATGTCTACATAGTTCTCGAACCCGTAGGGTCCGCACGCTTAAAGTTTCGGTGATGATTGTATTATGAGTTTATGTGATTTGATGTACCGAAGGTAGTTCGGAATCCCGGATGAGATCGGGGACATGACGAGGAGTCTCGAAATGGTCGAGACATAAAGATCGATATATTGGACGACTATATTCGGATATCGGAAAGGTTCCGAGTGATTCGGGTATTTTCGGGGGTACCGGGGAGTTACGGGAATACGAGGAAGAAGTAATGGGCCTCATGCGCCAAGTGGTGGAAGAGAGGAGGCAGGGCGCGCGGCCTCCCTAGCCCAAACCGAATTGGACTAGGGGGTCGGCCCCCCTTTCCTCCTTTTTCCTCTTTCTCCTTCCTTCTCCTTCTCCTCCTTCCTTTCCTCCTTCTAGTAGGAGTAGGAAAGGGGAGTCCTACTCCTACTAGGAGGAGGACTCCTCCTCCTGGCGCGCACATAGATGGCCGGCCGGCCTCCCTCCCTTGCTCCTTTATATACAGGGGCAGGGGGGCACTCCTAGACACACAAGTTGATCAGTTGATCTCTCCCAGCCGTGTGCGGTGCCCCCCTCCACCATATTTCACCTCGGTCATATCATAGCGATGCTTAGGCGAAGCCCTGCGTGGGTAGCAACATCATCACTGTCACCACGCCGTCGTGCTGACGGAACTCTCCCGTGAAGCTCTGCTGGATCGGAGTTCGCGGGACGTCATCAGCTGAACGTGTGCTGAACTCGGAGGTGTCGTGCGTTCTGTACTTGGATCGGTCGGATCGTGAAGACGTACGACTACATCAACCGAGTTGTGCTAACGCTTCCGCTTTCGGTCTACGAGGGTACGTGGATAACACTCTCCCCTCTCGTTGCTATGCATCACCATGATCTTGCGTGTGCGTAGGATTTTTTTTGAAATTACTATGTTCCCCAACAACCGGGCTGTTTGGAAATCCTCATACCCATACCAAATATGGGGAGGATACGGGGATGTCCGGGCAGCCCTCCACGTAGGATGCAGCCCACCCAGATAATATTTTCTCCTTCTTTATTATTTCTCTCTCCATCTCAGTTAATCACATCCATTTGATCGGGCAATTTGAGGAGGATGTATGGGACATGCTTGCATACATGCACAAAATGGAGGGTCAAAATGAACAGGCCCGGTCATTGACCCGTATGTCTGCTGACGTTTGGAGATCAATGTTAGCCAATCGTTATTGTAGATGCTCTCACTTGCTTGCTGTAAAAATGGTTAACTAGAGTCAAGATCTTGGAGCTTCACATATCAACTCACTTACACTTTTGTTCTCACTTTGTGTTGAAGGGTTAACCAAGATGTGCTACGTTTGTCCCTAAAAAAAGATGTGCTACATTTGGAACCCATGTGTGTACCATTTGCTCAGAGTTTTATTGAACTCTCGGTGAAAATAATCCCACCGTCCGGGGATTACAACATTTTCCTTTAAGAAGCAATGTTTGCGCAATTGGGCCCTAATTCAATCCATTTTGTGCAATATTTGACTTATAATTTGATAAATACAATCTAAAAATTTACACGATCGCACACATAGAGAGAACCCAAAATATACAACATCAAAACACCACAACCATATGGCAACTTTGCAAAACATTCTGAACTGAAACGAATAGTTCTTCTCAAAATCCGAAGCTCAGCAAGACAAGTAACACTCCTGCCAACATCGTCGTTGGTAGGGTGAAAGCTTGTGCAATGAATGCCGAGCTTGGCGACGAGGTAGGCGGGGGCACCCCTTCTTGTGTGGAGCTCTTGATTGGGCATGCGTAGTTGCAACTGCTGGGATCGACCACCCTGTACACTCCCTTGCTGGTAAGCAAGTATAAGTCCTTGGCGTTGTCCTCGCCGAAGGAGAAGATGTAGCCCAACGACGGCAGCGGGCTCTTGGCCGCGACGTCGCACGGGATCGGTGACGTCTTGGAGCAGCCGAATGTCAGCGGCGTCACATTGTACACCCCGCTGTTCTCTGGCGTCTCGATCCCCGACCACATGGACTGCGCATACAGGTCCGCGTAAATGTACCTACACACACACGCAAGGACAAGATGAAATTAACACAATGCACACGCTTGTCACGGTCACAAATTATGCCATGAAATCAAGAACAAAATGAGGTGGTGAATGAAGTCGAACGAGGGCTGTAATTATTACCTGCCGTTGAGGCATGGGTTGGTCATGGAGCGGTAGACATAGCCGCCGATGATGGAGGCAGAGCCAACGTTGTTGTTGACGGTGTTGTGGGCGTAACCCATGACCGGCATGATGGCGTTGATGGAGTCGACCGAGGTGTTCCCACCGAGAGTTGACAACGCCGGGTAGGGCTGGGGGCCCTCGAACACGCGCCACCCGTAGTTCCCGCCATTCACCACTAGGTCGACTTCCTCATACAAAGACTGCAAACTCACATGGATTTCGTCACGAAATTAGTAACACGGATTGTGGTCATAAAAGCATGGGGATACGAGAGGTTACCTGGCCGACGTCGGCGCAGAAGAAGTAGGACGGCTTTGCGGAGTCGAAGCTGCAACGCCACGGGTTCTTGAAGCCCATGGCGAAGACCTCCGGCGCGAACTTGGGGTCCACGGAGAATGGGTTGTCCTTGGGGATACCATAGTTGCCCCAACTGGGAGTGCTGTTACCAGCTGCACGCAGTAGAAATTTGTATATGAAAAATTGGGCACTCTGACCGTTTGAATTTGAATATAAACGTGAACTATACACAGTTGCCATCAAATATAAAACAAGTGGTACTGATGGATTTCAGTTCAAGATCACTCTTCATTACAGTTTCAATTGCTATATTCATGTTCTTTTTCAAAAAAGTAAAATAAACTGGTGACTATCAAACTGGATGCATTATATATATTTTTTGGATAAAGTAAATTGAGTTTATAGTTGCCTTACTTGGCATGTCGTTGACGTCGATCCGGATGATCTTCCCGAGCAGGGTCCCCTTGTTCTGTGCGAAGTTCCACGGGTCGCCGACGCTGCCGCCGTCGCCCATCATGAAGTACATGTAGCCGTCTCCCGGGCTGAAGAGGATCTGCCCACCGTGATGGGTCGTGAACGGCAGCCCGAGCGTCATGATCCGCCTCGCCTCCGTCGGGTTTGCGGAGGTTGCCTGAGGCAACAAACGGCCGCGCATCAGCACCGAAGCAAATGCACACATCGCCGGACAAGAATTGACATGATGGCGTATGTACTTTCGAAGGCGAGCCGGAGGACGAATTGGCGGTGTACTCGGCGATCACGTTCTGGTACTGGCAGGGCTGCGCGCCGTTGTCGGCGCCGAGCTTGGACGGGTCGCAGCCGATGTCGGAGTTGCAGGCGCACCTGCCAGAGCACGATGCCGATTGCGTTTTGTCGCAGCTGTAGGAGACGAAGAACCGGCCGTTCTTATCGAAGTCCGGGTGGAAGGCCATGCCGAGGAGGCCGAACTCGTTGTCGAAGTGCACCTCGTCGGTAATGTCGAGGAACGGGTTGGCCAGGTCCAGCTCCAGCGGCTTGCCGGAGCCCTGCGGCGGCACGGTGGCAAGGAATACCTTGCCGGCCTGGTTGCTGAGGAACACGCGGTTGGAGCCGTCCGGGTGCGCCGCCATGTTGAGGTACGAGCCGTTGCTGACGCGCTCCAGACACATACCGTTCACCGGCGGCACGACGCGGGTCGCATTGAACGCCGCGGCCTCACCGTCGAAGCAGATGGACTCGCCGCCCAGCGCGCCGCAGAAGTCGCCCTCTGACTCCCACACCTCGGCGAGCTTCGGCGCCGATGCGCCACCCTTGGGCGGCTGGAACGGCGACGCCGGGATGGACACGTCCTTGCAGGTATCCCACACCTTCGCGCAGTACCCCGTCGCCGCGGCCACGCCGCTGACACGGCTCGACACGCCGGTGCTGTTGCATAGCAGTGGCACCGTCCGAGGGCTTGTCCCGACGGTGAAGAGCTCGCCGGCGTACGGGTTGCATCTCTGCAACAACAACATCCTCATTGTCTCAGTGGCAGAGCCTTCCATGCACATGGTAATTCAGTCCAGCGAGTGAGCAGGAAACCGTACCGCGCAAAGGATGGACTTGACGAGGTCGCCGCACGGCGTGCCTGAGATGTTCATGGCGGCAAACTGCCTCCGGACAGCGGCGTCGTCCGTCGTGTTGCAGCAAGCAGTGCCGTTGTAGCCGCAGAAGGAAAGGGACCCGTTGACCGCCCTCGGGAACGCTGCTCGACATGATCGAAGCATAATAATCACAAACTGCTCGGAGAAACAACACAAAGAAGCTGCAAGAAATCGACGGCATACTCGAGTCCATGCACAGTTTCGCGCCATGGCTGTCCTGGGCGGCGAGGAGGAGGACAACGGTGGCGATGGATAGTATCGCGGTCGCCATCGACGACGACCTCATGGTGCCTCGATCGGGAAGGAGGAGAAGATGGGAACTTGCTCAGGTAAGAAATGGGGCCGACGACTTTATGGAGGCTTGTGAGGAGGCAGGAGTTGACCAAAGATTGGGATTAGCAAGGCAATCAATGGACGACATGCTGGATAATGGAGGCTTGAGGAGGCAGGCGTTGACAAAATAATGAGATTTTTTTTCAGCCGACCAAACAATGGGATTAGCAAGACAATCAACGGACCACATGCTGGATAATGACAACTATGACCGTATTAAATTATAGGATATGGGCCATCCAAAGGAATCATGTGAGATGAGCATTACTCTGAACTATGAACTAAACTATAGCATATAAACTGCTGATGGATTAAATTAAACTAAACGATAAAGCTAAAGGACGAACGTTCCCAAATTATTTTGGATGAGGGTTGAATCAAACAACTAACTAGGCGCCCATATACGTGTGAACCACGTTCGAACTGAGTGAACCGGCGGTTGGGCCTAGTGGCGGACCATTATGTTATAGGGTGTCATTAAAAAAAATCACCAAGATAGTTTATGAGCGCATCTCCAACATGGATCCCTAAAATGGACCCGGTAGCCGTGCGTATAGTTAGGCTACTCAGGCCCTCCCCAATGCTTCATCTTGTACATATTCTAAGGCTGTCATGTAGGCCAAAAATCTGATGTGGCAAGGTAATAAAGAGGAGCGATGTGAGTTTGGTGACCCAAAAAGAACCAATGCAAGCACATGAACCTAGGCAAAATCAATTAAATGAAAGAAATCCACCAATAAATGGAATAGTTTAGTTGCTAAAGCATTAAATAAGGGGAGCTTAGCATCAACAAGTGAAGCATCTATGCATTGTGGACATTGCTAAACTTTTTAATATGGTTAGCACCTTATCTAAGCATTTATACATTGGAAGTGGCCTCATAGTGGGGAGTATCATATACTCCCTCCTTTCTGGTTTTGGGTTTATCTTAAAATTTTAGTTTTCCCATTTTATAAGTCTCAGTTTGATTGTTCTCCATCATATGTTCAAATTTTAAGGTGCAATAAATCATTGCATGCAAGTATTAAGAGAAAATTGACCAATGCATGTACTTTATGCATGCATGCATTGCAATTAATGCATTGATAAACACAATTTTTTGAGGAAAACAAGCGAATTAATTGAATGGTTTTGCAAACTATAAAAATTGTTCCATCACTCACCATCTACCTTGGTTGATGAGATTTTTGAATTGAGCCCTATAAACCGGAAAGGAGGTAGTACTAGTATCATGCACATGATACTAGTGTATGATACTACCTTCAGGCTAGCCATAGTGGGGGTAATATAACTATATCATGTACTTGGGACTCGTAAACATGCTTACGTGGCAGATAATTAAAGAAGAGAGAGGGTCATAGTAACATAGGTAGATACCGTAACATAATAAATGTTATGCTACTATGTGTCATGCATGACAATAAATGAGACCACCTATGATACTACTTTATGATAGTATGCATTATGGATGTAGTATCATACACGAGTATCATATGCATGATAATAGTATATGTTACTCCCCACTATGACCAGTCTCATAGTGCACAATATCATAGAGTAGTAGTATAATAGATGATCATATTTATTGTCATGCATGACACAAAGTACTAGCATAACATTTAACATGATACGGTATCTACCTGTGTTACTCTAACCCCTTCTCTTTTCTTCGATTCTCTGCCACATCAGTATGTTTGCTATTCCCGAGTGCATGATATCAGCTAAGATACCACCACTATGGCCAAACTTATATGGAGCCGGCCATCCAACCCTAGACATCAAACGCGGGGACACATTCCAAATGAAATTTAAAAAATCCGAACAAAATTCATGCAAACGGACGATTTTCAATTAAACATGACCAAATTCATTATATTATCGACACATTTCACCTAAACAAAAGTGAACGTCACTTTGTAACCTAGTCTAAATGTTTGCCGGCCGTGACAGTGTCCGTGTCACACATCCTGACTTCTCCAAGTCCGGCAAGCTCAGCGTCCTTGAGCCTAGGAAAGTGAAGTTGCTGGAGGCAAAAATAGGATGTGGGGCACAACCTACTTGAGACCCAAGACGTGCCGACGTCCCATGCCCTACTCTTTCTCGCTGGATTCCGCCGTGTCGACTATGTCGAACATAGACGGGCGAGCCTCATGGTCGTTGCGCTGGGGCGTGAACTGTGGAGGTGGCGCGGCCAACGCAGAGCAAGCGATGCCCGTGGTCGGATGCACCTCCTCTTCGTCTGCCTCCGCGTCGAGCTTGCGAATAGGGAATCTTTATCCGCCCATAGGACGCGCAACCGTCATCACTCGCAGTAGATGTTGCGCGCGTTGCACATGGACTGATATATCACACTACTAGGGAAAAACTTATACATAGAGGATTATCAGTAGTGTTGGTTAAAACTACGCGCTACTGCTACTTACCCGTAGCACAGGGTCACATAGGGCTCTACTGCTATTGTGCGCGGCTTCAGGAAAATGTGTTACTACTATAATTTCCACACTATTGCCGACATGCTAGGCATAGTAGTGGCGAGCTTGAAGAACACACGCTACCGCTAGTGTGTAGTAGTAGCGCGTCTTCGGGGAAGAGCGCTACTCCTAGGTTTGCACCTTGCAACATGGCAGGCCCCACATAGCAGTAGCGCGTGTTGCAGGAGCGCACTACTGCTATGTTTTTTAGCCCACGTTGCTGCTAAAAGTAAACCAAATAAATGAAGATAAAATAAACCAAAAAGAAAAAGAAAATAAAATGAAAACAAATAGAAAAGTAAATGAAAATGAAAATAAATAGAAACATGAGAAAGAAAAAAAGAAAATTTAAATAAAAATAAAATAAAAAGAAAAAATAAAGGAGAAAGGCATAGCAGTAGCGCTTGTTTTCAACAAGCGCTATAGCTAATGTAGAAGTAGCGCGTTCTGAAGACCCGCGCTATAGCTAAGTTTGACTTAGCCCTGCGCGGGCGTCCCTCCTTCCCTCAATTCCCCATTCTGTTCTCGGTCGCTCCTGCCGCCGTCTCCTGCATCCCTCGCCGCCGCTGCCTCCCTCGCCGTCTCCTGCCACCGTCGACGCCCCCAGGAGCCACCAGAGTCGCGCGCCCTCGATGGCACCGGAGCCGCCCTCGACGCCACTAGAGCCGCACACCCTCAACGCCACCAGAGCCGCCCTAGCCGCCACCTGAGCCACAGAGACTAGCGCCGATGCTGGCGAATTAGCCGGTATAGAACCGAAACCGAAGAGGATATGGTGCCCAAACCAGCTCGGCACTGCTAGACTGGTGGTCACGGCTGTGGACCCCGGCAATTTTGAGCCAACAAAGCCTGTGAAAGTGCGCATGTGCTCCGGCAATCAAGTAGGCTGCATCCTACGGGAAACTACCACCGTCAACGATGAAAAATTAAGGAAGATGCGAAATATGGAGCACTCACTCCTAAAGAAGCTGCACCGGAGATTCTTGTTCCCGGTTCGACATGAAATCGAATATACTCGACCATGGAAAGACCCGACAATGAAGAATATAAACAAGAGAGGAAATGGTATCTTCGTTTGCTGAACAAGGCAGTCAAAGCAGAGGTAGCTGCCGCAAGAGAGGAAATGGTATTTTCATTTGCTGCCTTGATTTCGGTTGTCATCAATTGGACCAAGCAAAATCCAGATAAAGAGGTAGCAGACTCTCCCCTTCCCAGCTTCGTCGGGAGAAGCTCGTTTAGCATTGCACCAGCACCTGCTCACGCAACTGCGCCTGCTCCGACACCTGCTCCCGACTCTGGCGTGCTCGGCGGGGCTTCGTCTTTGGCTGAGCTCGACTCCCTCACGGTAACTACCTGTCACACCAACCCTCTTCAATATATGTATGATCTCCCATTTCCATTGCCTTTATGTAGGATTGAAAGTAGGTCTAGGGGGGTTATTAGACTACTTGACCAAATAAAAATCTAACCTTTTCCCAATTTTAGTTGTGGGCAGATTTTAGCAATTAGCACAAGTCAAGCAATCAACCTACACATGCAATTCGAAGAGTGTAGCAGCCGAAAGTAAAACATTGCATATGAAGGTAAAGGGAAGGGTTTGGAGAGTGAAAATTCAATGGAGACATGGATATTTTTGGCGTGGTTCCGGTAGGTGGTGCTATCGTACATCCATGTTGATGAAGACTTCAACCCACGAAGGGTAACTGTTGCGCGAGTCCACGGAGGGCTCCACCCACCAAGGGTCCACGAAGAAGCAACCTTGTCTATCCCACCAGGGCCATTGCTCACGAAGGACTTGCCTCACTCGGGTAGATCTTCACGAGGTAGGCAATCTCCTTGCCCTTACAAACTTCTTGGTTCAACTCCACAATCTTGTCGGAGGCTCCCAAGTGACACCTAACCAATCTAGGAGAAACCACTCTCCAAAAGGTAATAGATGTTGTGTTGATGATGAACTCCTTGCTCTTGTGCTTCAAATGATAGTCTCCCCAACACTCAACTCTCTCTAACATATTTGGATATGGTGGAAAGATGATTTGCATGGAAAGCAACTTGGGGAAGGCTAGAAATCAAGATTCTTGTTGTTGGATTGGAATATCTTGATCTCAACACATGAGTAGGTTGTTCTCTCTCAAAAAATGTAGGCTGATAGTGTAGGAATGTTTTGATGGCTCTCTCACATATGGAGAAGGGGGTGGAGGAGTATTTATAGCCTCCACCCAATATCCAACCATTACACACATCTGACCCAACTCAGTCAGACCAAATAGATGAACTCGGTGAGACCGATTTAGTTCAAAATGTGAACGCTGGGAATCTCGATGCGACCGAGTGGAACAACTTGGTGGGACCGGTGTGCTAGGGCTTAGGGCAAACCTCATCTCGGTGTTGCCGATTGCATCAACTCGGTGAGATCGAAGTGAAGTGATACGTCTCCAACGTATCTATAATTTTTGATTGTTCCATGCTATTATATTATCCATCTAGGATGTTTTATATGCATTTATACGTTATTTTATATGATTTTGGGACTAACCTATTAACCTAGAGCCCAGTGCACGTTTCTGTTTTTTCCTTGTTTTTGAGTTTTATAGAAAAGGAATACCAAACGGAGTCCAATTGACATGCCAATTTTTGATGATTTTTTATGGACCAAAAGAAGCCCCCGGAGTAAAATAGTTGGGCCAGAAGAGTCCTGTGCCATCCACGAGGGTGGAGGGCGCGCCCTACCCCCCTAGGCGCGCCCCCTGCCTCGTGGATGACTCGGAGACCCCCCTGACGTGAGACCGACGCCAAAAATTCCTATAAATATAGAAACCCCCGAAAATAAACCTAGATCGGGAGTTCCACCGCCGCAAGCCTCTGTAGCCACCAAAAACCAATCGGGACCCTGTTCGGGCACCCTGCCGGAGGGGGGAATCATCACCGGTGGCCATCTTCATCATCCCGGCGCTCTCCATGACGAGGAGGGAGTAGTTCACCCTCGGGGCTGAGGGTATGTACCAGTAGCTATGTGTTTGATCTCTCTCTCTCTCTCTCGTGTTCTTGATTTGGCACGATCTTGATGTAACGCGAGCTTTGCTACTATTGTTGGATCTTATGATGTTTCTCCCCCTCTATATCCTTGTGATGAATTGAGTTTTCCCTTTGAAGTTATCTTATTGTATTGAGTCTTTAAGGATTTGAGAACACTTGATGTATGTCTTGCATGGGATACCTGTGGTGACAATGGGGTATTCTATTGATTCACTTGATGTATGTTTTGGTGATGAACTTGCGGGTTCCGTGACCTTGGGAATCTATGCATAGGGGTTGGCACACGTTTTTGTCTTGACTCTCCACTAGAAACTTAGCGGCACTCTTTGAAGTTCTTTGTGTTGGTTGAATAGATGAATGTGAGATTGTGTGATGCATATCATATAATCATACCCATGGATACTTGAGGTGACATTGGAGTATCTAGGTGACCTTAGGGTTTTGGTTGATTTGTGTCTTAAGGTGTTATTTTACTATGAACTCTAGGGCTGTTTGTGACACTTATAGGAATAGCCCAATGGATTGATCAGAAAGAATAACTTTGAGGTGGTTTCGTACCCTACAATAATCTCTTCGTTTGCTCTCCGTTATTAGTGACTTTGGAGTGACTCTTTGTTGGATGTTTAAGGATAGTTATAGGATCTAATTATGTTATCCTTGTTGAGAGAATTTGCACTAGTGAAAGTATGAACCCTAGGCCTTGTTTCCTAGCATTGCAATACCGTTTTCGCTCACTTTTATCATTAGTTACCTTGCTGTTTTTATAATTTCAGATTACAAAAACCTATATCTACCATCCATATTGCACTTGTATCACCATCTCTTCGCCAAACTAGTGCACCTATATAATTTACCATTGTATTGGGTGTGTTGGGGACACAAGAGACTCTTTGCTATTTGGTTGCAGGGTTGTTTGAGAGAGACCATCTTCATCCCACGCCTCCCACGGATTGATAAACCTTAGGTCATCCACTTGAGGGAAATTTGCTACTGTTCTACAAACCTCTGCACTTGGAGGCCCAGCAACGTCTACAAGAAGAAGGTTGTGTAGTAGACATCAAGCTCTTTTCTGGCGCCGTTGCCGGGGAGGTTAGTGCTTGAAGGTATATCTTTAGATCTTGCAATCGAATTGTGGGAGTCCTAGATTAGGGGGTCTCCGGACAACCGGACTATCTCCATTGGCCGGACTGTTAGACTATGAAGATACAAGATTGAAGACTTCGTCTCGTGTCCGGATGGGACTCTACTTGGCGTGGAAGGCAAGCTAGGCAATGCGGATATGTGTATCTCCTCCTTTATAACAAACCTTGTGTAACCCTAACCCTCTCCGGTGTCTATATAAACAGGAGGGTTTTAGTCCGTAGGACGACAACAACTACAACATACAATCATACCATAGGCTAGCTTCTAGGGTTTAGCCTCTCCGATCTCGTGGTAGATCTACTCTTGTACTACCCATATCATCAATATTAATCAAGCAGGACGTAGGGTTTTACCTCCATCAAGAGGGCCCGAACCTGGGTAAAACATTGTGTCCCCTGCCTCCTGTTACCATCTGCCTTAGACGCACAGTTCGGGACCCCCTACCCGAGATTCGCCGGTTTTGACACCGACATTGGTGCTTTCATTGAGAGTTCCTCTGTGTCGTCGCCATTAGGCTTGATGGCTCCTACTATCATCGATGGCGATGCAGTCCAGGGTGAGACTTTTCTCCCTGGGCAGATTTTCGTGTTCGGTGGCTTTGCATTGCGGGCGAATTCGCTTGGCCATCTGGAGCAGATTGAAAGTTACGCCCCTGGCTACCAGGTCAGGTCTGGAAGCTTAAAGTACACGGCCGATATCCGTGGATACTTGATCCTCAACGGATTCGAGCCTCTGCCTTGTGCGTCACACGGTCATGATGAGTACGATTTAGCTCTACCATCGGATAGTGTTCAAGAGATCGCACAGGCAGCCGCTCCGACCCTCAATTCGGAGCCAGGTGCGCCTTCCGCGGACGGGTGGATGGACCCCGCCACGGAAGCCTTACCTTAGCGGCGATCGAGCCGAACATCGACCTTACCTTGCATGAGAGCCGTGTTGTTAAATTTCCGGATCCTTCTCCGGCCACGGACTCCGAACTGCCTGCG
Source organism: Triticum urartu (assembly GCF_003073215.2). Lineage (NCBI taxonomy): Eukaryota > Viridiplantae > Streptophyta > Magnoliopsida > Poales > Poaceae > Triticum > Triticum urartu. The sequence continues at coordinate 166,042,160 of NC_053028.1, read as the reverse complement.
CCCGTTCCTATCGAATCCGATTGGGCACCAATCATGGAGTTTACCTCCACGGATATTTTTCAGCACTCGCCCTTTGGCGACATACTGAACTCATTAAGGTCTCTCTCCTTGTCAGGAGGATCCTGGCCGAACTATGTCCGGCAGGACTGGGATGCGGACGACGAAGAAATTCGCGGCCCACCCACCACCCACTTAGTAGCCACTGTCGATGACTTAACCGACATGCTCGACTTCGACTCCGAAGACATCGACGGTATGGACGACGATGCGGGAGACGTAGAGGAACCACTGCCCACAGGGCATTGGACGCCCACTTCACCACATGACGTATACATGGTGAACACACCAAAAGAAAATGACGACGAGGAACGGAAGGATGCAACGAAGGGTTGTCCCCTCGAGAAGCAGTCAAAGCGGCGGCGTAAACGCCACTCCAAATCCCGCCTCGACAGAAACAACGATCATACAGACCCAGCGTTAGAGTAGGGGGAACCATTGCCGGACCACGGCAACACGAAGGATCAAGCCGAACAACCTGACTCTGTCAAAAATAATAGTCCGGACGAATTCACACCGGACAGACACCCGGAGCAACAGAATGCCCGTCAAAGGCTTGTTTCCACCGCGAGGAGTCTAAAAAAGCAGAAGCAAAGACTCAAGGCTGCACAAGACACACTCGAAATCAGATGGAGCAAAGTACTCAACGCAGCAACGAAGTACGGCGGTAATCGCCCCACCAAGAGCTACCCGAAGCGGAAGTTGCTACCCGAATTCGATGAGGAGGCCTTAGATCCCCCCAGCCAAAAATTAAAACGGCCACCTAGCCGGATAGACGACCTCACGGCCAACATAGAGCGGCAAGCAATGCCGCACATAAGCCAATACGCGATGCACGCGAGGGCTCGCATCAAAAGGACGGCGCAACCAGATCCATCTATGGACCACGCAGGCATGCTCCAGCATACGATGCAACACAACAAACATCCGAACACTATGGTACACCCAGATACAGGGGTGCCGCACACCCCCTATGTTTCACCGACGAGGTACTGGACCATGAATTTCCAGAGGGATTCAAACCCGTAAACATAGAGGCATACGACAGAACAATAGACCCTGGGGTCTGGATTGAGGACTATATCCTCCATATCCATATGGCTCGAGGAGATGATCTCCATGCCATTAAGTATTTACCCCTCAAACTCAAAGGGCCAGCTCGGCACTGGCTTAAAAGCCTCCCCGAAAGCTCCATTGGAAGCTAGGAAGAGCTCGAAGACGCTTTTCGGGCAAATTTTCAAGGGACTTATGTCCGACCTCCGGACGCGGACGATTTGAGTCATATAACTCAACAACCCGGAGAGTCAGCCCGAAAGCTTTGGAACAGGTTCCTTACTAAAAAGAACCAAATAGTCGACTGTCCGGACGCCGAAGCCTTGGCAGCTTTTAAGCATAGTGTCCGTGACGAATGGCTTGTCAGACACCTCGGCCAAGAAAAGCCGAGAACAATGGCAGCATTAACAAGCCTCATGACCTGCTTTTACGCGGGTGAGGATAGTTGGCTAGCCAGATGCAGCACCAGCAACCCCAGTACATCCGAAGTTAGAGATGGAAACGGGAAATCACGGCGCAACAACAATAATAAACACCGGAATAAAGAAGACATCACGAAGAGCACTGCAGTAAATGCCGGATTCAAAAGCTCTCAGCCAAGTCAGCAAAAGTCGCCCTCTAAAGGCGCCAGAGACGAACTGTCCAGCCTAAACAAAATTCTGGACCAAGTATGTCAGATCCATAGCACCCCCGGTAAACCTGCTAATCATACCCAGAGAGAATGTTGGGTCTTCAAGCAGTCCGGCAAGCTCAACGCCGTACACAAGGGGGAAGATACACCAAGCAAAGACGATGATGAGCCTCTCAAGCAAGACACTAGGGAACAACAAAAATTTCCACCAGAAGTCAAAACAATAAACGTGTTACACGTGATAAAGGGGAGAAACAAAGCGACACTCCCAGATAAATATGCCCAAGGGCCTATCACCGCGGAGTCCTGCCACTGGTCGTTTCAACCGATCACTTTTGACCATCGGGATTACTCAGCAAGTATCCGGCGTGCAGGATGGGCTGCCCTGGTATTAGACCCAATAATTGACGGATACCACTTTACACGAGTCCTGATGGACGGTGGCAGCAATTTAAACCTGATATACCAGGATACAATCCGCAAAATGGGGATAGACCCAACGAAAATTTGCCTAAGCAATACTACCCTTAAAGGAGTAACGCCAGGCCCAGGGGCTCATTGCACGGGCTCCCTGTTACTAGAGGTTATATTCGGCTTCCCCGATAACTTCCGTAGTGAACATTTAACATTCCACATTGCTCCGTTCCAAAGTGGCTATCAAGCACTACTTGGACGTGAAGCTTGAGTATTCTATAGTCTCACCTAAATAGCTTGGCGTAATCATGGTCATAGCTGTTTCCTGTGTGAAATTGTTATCCGCTCACAATTCCACACAACATACGAGCCGGAAGCATAAGAAAGTGCGATGCCTTGGCAGCCGCACACTAAAAAGGGCCTCACCAGCTAAAGCATTTGATAGGTCATCAAGACCACGGACACGGTTAGACGAGTCCAGCGCAGCCATATGTAATCACACAGGTTTGACAAGCCACACCCCTATTACAAACACAAGGGGCTCAACGCGCGCAGACAAGTGGCAATTTTTACTCATCTTGAATTATACATGGTTTCTTCAAACCTACCTTCTTGCACGACAAATTTTCACCTAAGTTTCTCGCTTTTACAGATGACCATCGTGCTACACCCGTCCAGGATACGGCACAATG